>NC_072732.1:218938127-218960330 GCF_026930045.1 Uloborus diversus
TCATTCCCGTCAATTTATTTTCTCGTTTTCAGGTTGTAACGCAAATGTTGCCACTAACATAAACGCGAGATCTGTTCGAGAAATTCGGGGAGCTTACAATATTCCGTTATCAATCATTTTTTCCCCTCATTTGTAACAGCATTTTTAACTCCATGTTAGTCCGTATCTTCCTTTACATCGAGGAAAAGAAATATTGTAGACAAATCAAAACTTTTGTACCTACAACTGGGGTTACTTTGGCTTTTCGGGTTAATTTAGTGTCTAACAAATGAAAAGAGATTGTATACTGTATTAGACACGTTTCAAGGACCTTGCCAATGTATCATTCACTGGCTTGACTTAATCATCACTAGTAGTACTGATGGACTTTTCGGTTTGTTAGGCCAATATTACCCGAAAAAAAAACGAAGTTAGCCCAGTTGACGGCATGTAAAAGCTGAAAGAATTGGTTGTATGAAAAAGTCATAATTTTGTAAATTCCAGTTATCAAATATTTGAATGGAAAATATGTCATAATCAAGCTTTAAGAACACTGGATATGAATCTCTGAAGTAAATTTGACCGCTTTTGAAGAATATTTCACTTTTCTTATCCTCATTGGTTCACTAGCTTGCAGAGTTTTTGAATGAAAAACTCTACTAGTTCGACATGTTTCGGAGTACAGTCGACTCCCGCTACAACGCGATCCGACTTACACGAAATGGCTATAACGCGATTCCCCCCCCCCCCCCCGGTAAAGAATTTTATTCCTAATGCGAATTCTTCACCCCCAACATGAAAATTTTCCGAAGGGAATAGCGGTTTTTTCGTGAATGGACCTTTATCCCTTGGCATCACTGAGGGCGGAAGTTCCCACACCGTACTAGTCTAAACGTCGCTTATACAAATAACTACTCCTCATTTTCCATTTATTTTTTTCATCCTATATGGGAAAGTTGATGAAATATAATGGCACCTTAGAGCGCTGTTTCATTTAAGGTTTGTGTAGACAGAAGGAAAAAGAGAAAGTTTTAACAACTATAGTACATTTGTTTTTCTTACTGCATAATGTACGTATCGTAGTGATTTATTTTACGTCTTCCTTTCCCATTGATCATTGATTTTGTGCATCGTAGCAGTTTTTTTTATGTTAAATAAAACAATTTAAAAAAAAATACAATAAATAAAAATTCAATTTTTTATTTAAGAAATAGTAATGTATAGTTAAGATGGTTTTTAACAGTTTGAGGTGGTGTTTACAAGTGTCTTTAATCGTATGGGTATGTTTATAAAAGTTTTACACATACTCTTTTCCACAACGCGAAATTTCAACTTACGCGAAGGGTCTTAGAACGCATCCCTCGCGTAAGCCGGGACTGGACTGTACTACCTTTCAATGAACGTTCCCATCAACCTTTTATCGCCTAGTCTAGTGTAAATTGCACAAGCAAATAGCATTCTAAAATTTCTTTAATTTGTATTGTAAAGTCTCAACTGACCGAAATGCATTTCTGCACTCGATCCATCATTCGTAAAATTTTTGAATGATTTTCTTACGGTAATGAAAGTAAATACGCATAAAAGTGAACTATTGTCTTACTAAAGCAGACATAAGTTCACTTTTATGCGAAAATCTTGCTCTAATTTTCTCCCATGTTCTATTAAAATTTACATCAGAAATCGGATGCGGTTTCTGTTTTTAAAGCTTCACCATTTAAAGATCGTTTATTTATTCGAAGCCTCAGTGTTGAAGAGGTCACTAAACGATAACCATTTTTCTAAACTACCACTGAAGCAATTCAAAATGAATTTTGTCAGTTTTATTTTCTTCATTTTTCCCGCAACAATACTTTTCTTAAAAGCTGTTTTAGTACCTACGATAAATAACGAAAATTCCGGTTCCTTAAAAAAGTGAAAAGTGCTATTAAAAATAACAATATATTCACTAATTGTTTGAAGTTCAGCTTTTTCAAGTCCTAAACCCACTTTCGAATCTCCCCGTACTTCTAAAATCATTCAAAAAGAAGAAGAAAAAGTTGACACTCATTAACTATATCCTGAATTAATTAAATATTTAGATTAAGAATAGTCTATTATCAAATACTGAGCTCAGAAAAACTATTTTAAAATTCTTATTTAGCAAGCATTATTAGCATAATTTCTTGCCATACACGAAGAATACGGCATCGAAATGAAAACTTAAAATGATTTGAATTTCGACATTTAAGGAATGGGAAAATGGGAAAAAAAAATAGGGAAAATATGTTGCATTTTGAAAGAGTTAGTAAAATGATTATCTGGCGGGGTGGGAAGGTACTGTGCAGTATCTGCAGAAATGAGCTTTACAGATAGTTGAAGAAATGAGTTTTTAATTTTACTCTAGTAATAAAGAAAGTTTGGAATTGGAAGCTTTTTTTTTCTGCTTTATTTTTAGCGGAAACAAAAAAACTTTTACAACAAAGATAAGTACAATAGAAAGAAAAAAAAAAAAGAAAAGAAAAGTTTGCAGATACCGCACTTTACTTTCTCATAGCAGATTTAACTTCAGATTGTCGATTTTTTTTCCAACGTATATATAAAAAAAAGGAAAAATGAATAGCATCAACGCCAACTCTTGTTGCTAAGTTTATTAGAGAAACATGTGAAATCGTTGCACTACTATAATAATTTATAATCAGTATTAATTTTCCTCAAATATAAAGTGTATTTTGTTTTAGACAACAATTATCACACGTACTCAGTTTTTGTTTAACTGCTATCCCAGATACAAGAAGTGTCAAAAAATTATGAATAGCCCAACGAGATTGAATTGATAAGTCATTCTTCCCAATAACCCTGAAAATAATTTTCCGTTTGAAATTCAGTGCGCGACTACGTTAAATGTAATTACTGTCGTCGTTATCGTCTAAGAGATTGCATATTAACAGATGTGAAAAAAAAATTCATCTTTAAAATTCTGTGAGAGACTTTGTAAGTACAATTTCTGCCCTTTTAACTAACTCCCAAGTATTGCAGGTTAATGAAGGCGTTTTGATTTAACAAAGTGATAACATACATGAAAGAAATATGAACAACTAAAGTAAAGAGATGAAATAGATTTTATTGTTAGATCTAAACTATTGCTTTGTAATTACTGCACCTTCGTAATTACCTTCGTATTATTCTACCAAATGTCTGAATTTAGTCTAAACTATTATTTGACTCTTTTTCTTCAACTCTTTCTTTCGAAATGGAGTTCTCTTCCATTATTAATTAGCCGGACTTTTTTAAGTTCGTTCATGAGTTTTTATTTTTTAAGTAAGGGAAAAATAATTAATATCCGTACTAGCAGCGTCGCCCGGCTTTGCACGGTCTACCTCGAAAATAAAAGTTATGTCAAGTGACGCGTGTTCAACAATCAGGCCTGAACAAAAAAAAAAAGTCAGTGAAATTTTGCAGCAGATTGCGGAAAAATAACCAAAAAGTAAACATTTTAAATCCCCCGATTACAGGAGAAGTCTTTAAAACAAAAGCCAGAATTTTATTTGTTCATATTCGAGAAAAAAAAGTGGCAGCAGATCTTTCTTCCCAATGATTTTCTTCACGCTATAAATTTTAATAAAAGCATTGTTGCGGAAAGTTGAGATGAAGCACTGAATAATAATTTGAATGGAGGAAAGCCTTCGAAAAATAGGGATTTTATGTCGAAATCTAAGTGTAATAAAACATATAACTTTTAATCGATGTCTCTTCTAATTATTATCGGAAGATTATGTTAAATAGCCAAACATAAAGACGGGAAGATGAAGAATCCATCGATACCTGGTTCCGGAGGTCAGTTCACTGTCGTTCGGGAGAAGAAAATAGGACATAGATACATAGGTACATACATAGACACATACGCTCAGTTTTTAATTATATAATATGTTTTGAATGCATGGAATTAAAGTTTTAATTTTTGCGAAATTTTAATTATTTATTCATTTATTTTATTTTATTTTTACTTTAATTTGTAATTTATTTTTAAATTTATTTATGATATTTTTTACTTATTAAATTTAATTGATTGATTCAATTTATTATTTTATTATTTATTTATTTATATGTTTTTTTCCGATGAAACTAGAAAAATTTTTTTACACAATTTTTGTTTGAGTTGAAGTTTTGAGCTGTTTAGTAGATTTCAAACCTGTAGTTGTTTTTCTTCTACCACATCAAGGTTGCTTTCTCTACTCGACACTTTATGTGCATGTGACCACTTTCTTCGGGAGAGCGCGTGTTCACGGATCTTTGGACCTATTACGTGACATAAAGAATTCAAAAGTGAAATACAGTGCTTCTTAACCAAATTATTATTATCATTATTCGAGACAAATTTTAATTAACTAAATCGTAATTAACTCTGTTATCACGGCTAAAAGGATCAATGAGGAATGTACAATAGAGGGTTCAAAAAAAACTTATTTTCAGTTAGAGTCCAGGACCCCCCTAATTTTTTTAGACTTTCTAATAGTATTATGCTGTAAAAGTTTTAGCTTCTTATTAAAATTTTAAGAGGGTGCTCAATGACCCCTCACTTTAACATTAGCCGTAGCGTAGAAAATGTCTCAAATTTAGAAGCATTTCATTTCCCCAGCTGTTTTTTTTTTTTTTTGTAAATAATTATTTTATTGCATTGTACATGTATATTACTCGTGTATATTATAATATATAGCATTACTTTTTCAGTTCAATGAATTTTTTAACCCCCCCCCCCTCCCTCCCCATACTTATGAAGTTTGAGGGGGGGTTGAGCATCCTCTTGCAGTTGAAATAGGAAGCTAAAATTCTTCCAGTATATTGCTATCCACAGGTGTAAAAGTATTGAGGGGTGTCCTGTTATATAGGAGAAACTTTTTTTACGTGTCTTTTTGAGCCACCCTATGTACATGTTTTGATGCAATGGTCCTGTGTTTATCAGCATAAGGATTTTTTTTTAACACAAAAAGTTTTTTTTTTTTTACATAGTGTATGACAAATTCAATGACTGCTGCTTAGCTCCAATTTGCTTTATTCTTCATCTTTTCAAAATATCCTTTATTTTGAGAATTGGCTGCTTCGATACCTAATACAGTCGACTCCCGCTACAACGCGATCCGACTTACGCGAAATGGCTATAACGCGAGTTTTTCAGGAGCAACGAATTTTAGAGCTATAGCAAATTTTCTCGCTCTCAACACGAAAATATTTGGAAAGGAATCGTCTTGCTAAGTTTCAGCTTTGTTATTGACTTCTAAACATTGACTTCGTGAATCAACTTTCATCTTTTCAGCATCACTGACTGTGCAAGCCCCCACATACAGTACTATAAACATAGTTTTATTAGTGTATATATCACCACTCCTCATTTTTCATTTATTTATTCTAAATATGAAAGTTGATGAGATAGTGTGGCAACTAGGCACGCTGTTTCATCTAAAGTTTGAAAATGGAAACAAAAAGCGAAAATTTGCCACAATTCAAGAAAAGGTAAAGATTCTTAATACGCTTGAACAACTAGAAAGTCAAGAGAAGGCAATCCGTATAAATCCAGACCTTAGTTTTAATACGAAGCTCGCAGTGTAGTGTTTAAGTAAAATGCAAACAATATGAAATTGGAATCTGCTCTTGTATTGTAGATTATAGAGACCCTGAAAGAGGGGTGTTACCATAGATGTAAACGTTATAAAAATAAATGCGAAGCTACTATGTTTAAAAATATATTAGAATGACGATCAGATTGCGCTGCATAAATCATCATCTTCAATTTTTAAGTTATAAATGTAACTTATTGTATCTACTCTATAGTACTTTTACAGTGCAGTGCCTTATTATTAATGCATGCCGTAGGTACTGTTTTATTTTTATATCTCTTTCTCATAGATCACTGATTTTGTGCATCGTAACAGTATTTTATGTATGCAACTTTTTTTTTAAATTTTAAATACGGTAAAAATTCAGCTCTTTATGTTAGAACCGTAATTGTATAGTTAAAAAATGATCTAAAAAAGTTCAAAAGGTGTTAAAAAATGTCTAAAATGATTGGGTATGTTAATAAAAATATCATATACACAACACTTTTCCACAACGCGAAATTTCGACTTACGCGAGGAGTCTTGGAACGCATCCCTCGCGTAAGTCGGGATCCGACAGTATAGCTTAAAAGGTTGACGTCATAGACTGAAACTAAGATCTCTCTTTCTCATATGAGCTTTGAGTTAATCAGAAACAACTCGCATATCTAAGATAGCTGAATCACTGTTCTCCTGTGCTATTAATTTGAGCATTTGAATACCTGGCCCAAATGTTAAAGCGAAAATAAGAAGTAAGTTAGTTAATTTAAAAAACAAGTGAAAGTTAAAGTTGGATTATTGCTTACTGCTAACAAAAATTTCATTTATTACGTTGTGAAAACATAATTGATTTCGCTTTAAGAAGATATTTTTGTTCCAAATGGTAAACTCCCACGGAATTAGGAAGTAGGAAGCTTTCAAGTGGTGGTTTTTTAACGCGCTGAAAAGGTGAGCAGAGTGATAATAAAAGGTATCTCCATTACTATGGGTGGTCACGAGCTTAGAATGCGATAAACAAAGGATGTCTCGCCCCAGACAGAGAAAGAAATTTTAGGATCCCTTTCAACCTTTAGGCGACTGGGCTGGAGAGAATGATTTGCATACAGAGGGCAGTCTGGCGCGTAAATTAACAATTAAACTCAGTTTCACTTTGCGCAATTCATTACATCATTAAAATCTGTAGCATTTGGTACATGACAGTAAAAGCATTTTTGTTGATATATGCAACTATAAAAAAAGGAGGAGTTGGGCGACTTTTATGGTTTTGCTTCAGGGCTTTGGGGGGGGGGGGGGGGGGTAGATAAAAGTAGACCAGCGACCCAATAAATAATATGTTTCAACCACTGGGAAAGTACAAAGTTTTCTAGTTTCCTTTTGGGATTTTTGCAGATGAAAATTAACTGTTGCCAATTCATCAAAGAAAAAACTTTTGAAGCCTTATTTTTTTTAGAAAAGCTACGAACTGTTCATTTACTACGGTGTGTTTATTAGCTGATCAGACTACTTTAAATATTGTTGTTTTTCCATGAAAAATACAGATGAGTCAGCAAAAAAAGGAAAGAAAAGAAAAGATCGAATGCAACTTTGACAACTTGAATAATTTTCATAGAAAGCAAGGACTGATTGTCCGAAAATATAGAAGAACAATAATAAGAAATAGAAGAAAAACAATATAGAAGATTTTGGCCAGTATGGCTGGTTGTAGCACACCAAAAACGTGCTGTGAGATATATCACATCTCGTGGTATGCCACGCTCACACATAAAGGGGTAAACTCCCTGCTGTGCTGACGCCCAACAAGGGGACCTTCCCCGGCGCAATAAGTACCATACCTTCTGTGGCAACTATGCGACTTTTGGCCACAGATTGCAGCCGTGTGGGGGACCCGCGGGTAAAACCTAACGTGCTTTGCTAAGAGGTGGTATGATGTGGAGAAAAGCATTGCTGGTCTGCCAAGGATCTGATCTGGGGAAAGTTGGATGATATCCCTTCCCTTTCGTTACCAAGATGGTCTATACCAGCAATTCTCAACCGATGGTCCGGCGGAAAGGCACCGATTTATTTACTTATTTATAATTATTGCATTAATGACTTACTTTTACATTTAAATATTTTTATGACAGTTCTTTAATACCAAGTTTTATTCATTCTTTATTATTAGTATTCTTTAGTAAAAAAGAAAAGCAAAAACTCACCGGCTCACAAAATATTTCAGAAATTTTTAACGGGGTTTTTAGACTTCATTTTCGAAAATTTACTGCGGTTTGGCTCCCGAAACTCCCTTGTTTAAAAAATCAACAAAAATCTAAAGGTGCGCTTTTAAAATTCCACTTCGGAAAATTGCCATGAGTTTCTATTAAACTTAGTTAATTTTCATAATGCTGACCAAAGATGGTCTGCGATCCGCTTATAGGACCAGTATTAAATATTAAATAGGTTGACATGATTTGCAATCTTAGCTTATTGAGAGAATATTGATTGATGCTAGGAAATCAATGTTGATGTGCAAGAAAGTCGGTTCGTTTAGTTCTTATTTAAAACTACATTTCAGAATAATTTCTGGAGGGAAATCCCCATATTTGTTCACTAAACATGTGGTACAGCTAGGTTCAACTTGCTAAGGAAAAGGTGTACTTAAATTTGGTATACTTGCAGCGGCGGATACAGCAATACTTTTTGGAGGGGGCACTGGACAGTAGAAATAAAAAGTGCCTCATACAATTTTTCACAACTAAGTTTACACGAAATTCTTTCAAAATGTTTTTTTTAGGCTCCTTTACTGATAATTACCGATTCCATGCAAGCGGAATTATTGGACGAATCACGATTTTTTGTTAGTAATCAAAGTAGTGCTAAGGGGGTACAATTTGGCTTTGCTCCCCCCCCCCCCTTCAATGAAAAAGTCGACATCCGGCACTGATGAGAAAAGGATGTAGTTTCGTAACATCCGTAACTTTTTTTCGAAAAAATACAATGAAAGAGAGAGAGAGACAAAGAGATAAAGAGTTTTACATTTTGCAAGCAGACAATAACTAAATGTCAGGCCTGTCTTACATTTTTTTAAACGAGTACATCTTCTGGAATGCGTCCCTATGTTTCGGTGATCTATTTTAATCCGCGTCCGGAGAAAGCATAATGGAATTTAAACGTTGGTTAAAGGAAGGTCAAGCAGGAACGTCCACTGCTTCCTGCTCGGAACGGCTTAAGATAAAGAAGTCACCCATTCCCAGAAGGTTGGTAGGTGGTTTCTTTTATTGGGCAGACGATCTTTCCTACTGGCCGAATTCTTCTCGAGGTGCACGAACTTGGGGGACGTTTAAAGGGACTTTTAAGACGGAAAAAAAATATTTTTTTAATTTCTTGGTTTTATTTATGACACACGCACCCACACACAAAGATAATAGAAACAAGAAATGTATCCACAGCTACACTACCCTATTTTCTCATACAATATCCGCTATTTTCCTCCTCCACTCATCTATTAAACTCAAATGAACCAATGTGTTGTATACCATTTTAACTCTTGAACAACTCTACTAACTTTAATTATCTTCTTTACTAGTAATAAAGCTGAAAGTCTCTTTGTCTGGATCTCTGTGACGCGCATAGCGCCTAGACCGTTCGGCCGATTTTCATGAAATTTGGGACAAAGTTAGATTGTAGCATGGGGGTGAGCACTTAGAAGCGATTTTTCAAAAATTCTATTCTGTTCTTTTTCTATTCCAATTTTAAGTCACCATTGGGGGAATTAATTCCTCTGCAGCAATACCGAGCGAATTATCATAACATAGACGAGTAAATTACTATAAAATGGACGAGCAAATTACCATAACATGGACAAGCAAATGAACATAGCAAATTGGCGAGAAATTCATCATCCATTATTTGTAAATCTACAGGCGAACCAAATGACCTTTTGATTTTCTACTGCGGGCAAAGCTGTGCGGGTACTGCTAGTCTCTTATATGAAACAGAAAACAGCAAAGTACTAATCATAGCTTTTGCGAAAACTATGCTAAACCCTCAAATTGTTAGACGAATAAAAATGTTAACTGTTAATTGTTTGATTGGGGAAAGTTTGAAATCAGTTTTTAATATATGCGCGTGTAAAGTAGCAACATGGAAACAACAGGAACTGAATTTGAATCACAAACACATACGCGCAAAAAAAAAAAAAAAAAAAAAAAGTCCTGAAGTAAACATTCAGATAAACTTGATATGGGGGGGGGGGGGGAGGGGCCTCTTGAAACAAACATTCAAAAAGAAGTAGGTAAAATATACATTATAAAGTCTTATTTTTTTGGCATTCCTTTATAATGGCTTAGGTACAACTAAATGTAAGCAGTATATACAAAACTGCAATGTTTTGTTCCGTAAAAAGCAAATTGTTTTTCTTTTGAATTTTTTGGCCTAGTGAAACTGATAACATGAGTTAATTTTTTAAGTGAAAGTGAAAGATTCTCTACATCGCAATAATCTCCTGTGTTAAAAAAAAAAAAAAAAAAAAAAAAAAAAAAAAAAGCTATTTGTGGATCTTTTTTTCGACTAAACAATAAAGTAGTTTCAGAATTAGTAAATGTTGTATAAGTAACAAGTAATTAACCTCTCCAATGTTTGGTAAGTTCAGAAATTTATTTTGATTTTTGCTCATTTTTTTTTCTTGGTGAAATGTAGAGATATAACGTTCAAAATCTCTCCGATTTATTCTTCTGCTCGTTTTTTTTTTGAGCAATCACGATTGCTTATTGTTCTCACTTGACTGTTTTTGGCGTTCCTATGATTTTATTTTCCCACCGCCACCCTCCGCACCATCACCGTCGACGGGCTCCTCACGATGCTGCTCCTATAGCGAAAGCCGTCTCCAGGTTGCATCCATGTCCTGCACACACGCGCATACATACACAACTACACACACACACGCACACATACACATACACATAAAACTACACACACATGCACCTACACACACATACACCTGCACATACACACATACAAACACATACACACACGCATACATACAGACACCCACACATACACACACAAAAACATACACACACAACTACCCTCACATTCATGCCTGCACACAGACACAAACACATATGCCTACACACACATACACATACCCACCACACACATTCATACACACAAACACATACCCCACACACAAACACACACGCCTACATACACACACTCGTAATTGCGAAAAACATAATTTGAATTCAAGATGTCAAAATTCAAATTAATTTTTTTTTTTTTTTTTTTTTGAGCTCAGATTTTCTATCGCAGATGAAAAACCTTCATCCAGAGGTAGGACAATGAAAAAACATAATGGATCAGTTACAGTTGCACATCAGAAACTCTCGTTTTTTGGTGCGAATTTTCGGTTTTCGAAGCAAATTAGAGACGAAAGTGGTTGGATTGGTTAGCTTGTAGGAAATCTTTCACGAGTAGAGCTTTGCGAAGACCTGTCGCTTTCTCCATTGTCACGTGACAGGTATTTCCATCTCCATTGGCTCAATAGTTCAGTGACGATATTATTAGTTCATTGATGTAAACTCGGGAGGGACAAACATTCTCTTTGTAATATAGCAGACAGCCCAGTTATCACATCCAGAGACTGCAGTTTCGTTCTTATTAGAACTCCTCAGTTTGAGGTAGTGTATAACCGAGCTGGAGGCAGTTGTCATTTCATTGAAGCTGAGAATGCCAACAAACTGGTAGATAAAGTGAATTCATCTCACCAGCAAGCATGGTGCGGTTCAACTCGTGAATGGAAGACAAAGCTTGTATATTTAGCAGTAAATAAGTTTATAAATTCACTTTATCTAGCAGTTTGTTGGCACTCTCAGCTTCAATGAGATGACATCTGCCTCCAGCTCGGTTATTCACTATTCTAGACTGAGGAGGTTTAATAAGAAGGAAATTGCAGTCTCTGGATGTGATAACCGAGCTGTCTGCTATATATATTACATGTAGTTCTGGGGCCTTGGTTTAGGGGCGGTAAGTTAATAGTAAAGGAAAGCTGTTCTATTTCAGCGACTGAAAAGCAACTCTATGCATTCTCTATTAGATATCTGCACTGAGGTACAATCATTTACACTGCCGTGAGCAAATAAAGGGCAGTTCCTGTAAATTTTCATTTTTTTTTTCTTTTTTCCATTTTTGTCATCTATTGTGCTTTAGCTTTACTTGGTTTCAGTCAGAAAAAAAATCACGAAAAAACGTCAACTTTCAACATGTCCCTATTGCTAGTGTTGAATCCAAAACGCACTTGCTCAAATGTCTCCAAACTGACATCTGCAGATACTGCCGCTTACCTGCCCACGTCAGTACTGTGCAATCATTAGGAAACCTTGATATCAACCATACCTGGAAATTGAATTTGCCAAAGAGTCCCTCTGACCTAAGGCCAAAAATAGCGATTTTCTTTTTATTATTGCATTGGATGTAGAATAATATTCCACATCGAGTCATGTTACCGTAATCCCTCCCCCCATCCCATATATATATACATATATATATATACTAGAGGACCCGACAGACGTTGTTCTGTTCAAACTTTGTCGATTGAAAAGTTGAAAAATTTCAATAAACTATCAAGTGTTTCAACCGTTTTGTTGAAAAAAAATAAGTAAATAGAAAATGTTTTAAACTGCTTGGTGTCAGAATGCACATATTTATTACAACTTGATTTATCTAGTGCCCACTGAACAATTGTTTTATCAACTATTTTTTCTCGCGTACCTCAAAGATCTTCAGAGATTGTATGGTTTGTTCCCTTAGCCATACTCAAAGGATAAAAATCATCCTCAGATATTAAGTATAAAAAAATAACTTTCCCACCTAGTAAAAACGGGAAATCTCGCTGCAACGTCCCCCATATGAAAGAAAAATAAAACAGTCGAATGGATATAGTTTAAAAAATGATAAATGTAAAAACAGTTCCCTGAATAAGCAAAAATCACTCCCCTCCCCCCTCTCGATGTAAAATAAACACTTTCTTTAATTAAATAAACTAAATACTCTTTAAAAACCAAAAACAATTATTTGCAATTTAAAATGTTTCACCAAATGAACAAAAGATACAATAAATCACATTAACAATAGTAAAAAAATAATCACGCAACTGTATTGTTATGGCCAAGGTCGCCATGCCACCAAGTTCCCGTAATCCAGCCGATCAGTGAGCGAACTCCAACCGATTAGCCGTCCCATCTTTGGAACGAAAACTTCATATATTTGCCTAATTTGTTCTTTCCACCAAAGATAAAAAATCTTCCACTGCACTAATTTTTTGTGTACAGCTACCCTTTCGTAATTTATTTCGACGAAAATAAAATTTATTTCGTCTTCAAATTCCATCATCTTTTCCTTTAATAATGTACTGATTAGTTTGATAATCTTTATAAAATTTATTTCGTCTTCAAATTCCATCATCTTTTCCTTTAATAATGTACTGATTAGTTTGATAATCCTTAAAGTATTTTTGCCATTGGTGCCAAAACTCAGATGGATTTGAACCGAGAAACAAATGTTATGTACGGTACTACACTGTAAAAAATCTCGGAAAACTCTCTGAATATACAAAAAAGTTTTCCGTAATACACAGATTCGTACGCCCTCCGCAATTTTCTGCTATAATCAAAAACGTTTCCCGTTTAGCAAGAAAGTAAGAGTCGACAGATGCGCAGCTCACACGGCAATTTTATAGTCCAGCAGTAAATCTAAACTGAAACTTTCGAAAGCACGCAATGAAAACAAGTGCTGACTCATGTATGCGAAGTAACACTCATCAAGGGGATTAGTAGAAGTTTTGTTCCTCGCATGAATTCACTGAAGATAATTTTAAAGTCTTATATTTTCTTGCATATGTATCGTCATGAGATTGAATTTGAAGCTATGTCACTTATTTTTAAGTACGAAGTGCAAATTCTCGACGCATGCTCGCGGAAGGAATACAAACTGAAATCAAAAACAAAAAACCTGCCGAGAGGACGCCATGTAAATTCGTTGCGTCGCATAACTTGTGTAGGTAATTTACTTTTTTCTTGGATACTTTTCTTCTTTCTATACCAAATGGGTAATTTTTGTTGGCAGAATTTTATTCTGTCATAAAAATCACCTTTTTGGTGACCAAAGCCTGCAAAAGACCACCACCGACGAATAGGTAAGTCGCTTTGACACTCTATTACTTTAAAGTGATTTAGTTCATATAAATCTCGTTAAAAAAAACTATTTTCTTCAGTATAATTTTTTCGTTGTGAACTATTGCAATTTGAAAATATTTTACATTACGTAGAACACATATTTAAAGTGCAAGTGTGTCTAGTTTTATTCTGTAAAATTTATGAATTGAAGATTATAAAAAAAATTAAATAAGTGTTATTGTGTACTTTGTTTTTATGTGTCAATCTCAGTTAATATTTGGCTGAACATTTATGTATCAAGCATTATGAATTAAATGTTATAATATGCAAATTGTCAGGTTTGATAGTTCGTCTTTAAGGTTGCATGTTTTCATTCTCTTGTAAACAGTGTAGCTAGATTGTATGAAGTAAAAA
The DNA here is from genome assembly GCF_026930045.1 of Uloborus diversus. Taxonomy (NCBI): domain Eukaryota; kingdom Metazoa; phylum Arthropoda; class Arachnida; order Araneae; family Uloboridae; genus Uloborus; species Uloborus diversus. Next base: position 218,952,238 of record NC_072732.1, read on the forward strand.
AAAAAACTATCTCTTGTAATTAGGAACATAGTGCTTCAGTATTATCTAAATGACGATATCTCTTTAAATATTTGCATTAGCGAAACGCTTTAAATTAGTTAAATGTGTATTAATTTTTTTAACAAATAGATACATATATGTATTTAAAAGTGTCTTCATTTTTTTCGTTTTACGAGCCTCAATTTTACCAAAAGCAAAAAAAAAAAAAAAAAGACTTAATAAAATAATTTTGTATTTTTACACCATATTAAAGTATTTGACTTATAATTTATATGATACTTTGATTTATAATGTATATGATGTTGCTTTTTCAAGGGGGGGGGGCGCTTCATAGCATTTTATGGGTGCACCATCACTCTTATGGTGGGGGGGGGGGTATTCTCGTATATATGAAATGGAATAATCATGTAATAGAGTTCAATGTTTTAATAAATAAAATATATAATGCATTTTGCGCACACTGTAAAAATAAAATCAGTAACCTATTTTGAATAAGTATTTATATTTGTGATGAGCTGGAAAAGGGCAAGAACAGAAGAATCAACCCGAATGGTTCCAGCAGGGGGACTTGGTGTCATATTTAAATTCATCAATTTCTCTGTTGGTACTTTTCGGTACACTTTGTTCGTCAGAGAAATTGGCTTGAGGTGAACGAATTTAGGAACGCGAAGGGTAGGTAAGTCCTGTCAAATTTTATCCGAAGATAAAAGCTATCAAGTTTGATACAAGATATGTTTTTAAGTTCTGCATTAAAAATACAATATGTTGATAGTTTTGTCTTGAAAATATTGAGAGAAAAACTGAAGTTTAAGATTGTTTAACAAACAATCCCCACTTTTAAGAAGGTACCCCCACTCCAATTCCCCGACGATTTTGTGATTAGGAATGAAACTACTAGATTATTTCATAATTTTTCAAAAATTTATAACTGTGCATATGTTATGCTGTTAACCATGCTATTTGTCATTAGAAATTCCAAAAAAAAAAAAAAAATCCACGAATGATTCTAAAATTGCTTGTAGATATGAAAGAATTGAAACTGATATGGTATGCAATACTATAATAAAGAATTATATTTTAGATAAAATCACGGAAAAAGGATTCCGAAATTCTCGGAAACGTTTTTGAAAATTGTTTGGAGAATTCCGAAATACTCGGAAACGTTTTCGAAACTTTCATGAACCACAGCTGCACAGAATACTCGGAAACATTTCTGGAAATTACGGAAAGAGGATTCCGAAATACTCAGAAACGTTTATGAAAATTACAGAAAGAGGATTCCGAAATACTCAGACACGTTTCTGGACATTACAGGAAGAGGATTCCGAAATACTCAGAAACGTTTCTGAAAATTACAGAAAGAGGATTCCGAAATACTCAGACACGTTTCTGGACATTACAGAAAGAGGATTCCGAAATACTCAGAAACGTTTTTGAAACTTTCATGAACCACAGCTGCACGATATACTCAGAAACGTTTCCGAATTTTTTTTACAGTGTATCAAATATATCACTGAACCTAAAATCGTTGCTTTCAAGAAATGAAGGCTTCACTCACTCTCTCTACGTTTATCTATTCTCCATTGACATGTCACAGTAGGAAATTTCATTACAAAAAGCAGAGCTGGCTTTCTTATTGTCCTTTGGCAACGGGCTAAATATTTATTTTAATTTTCACTCAACAATAGGTTAAAATAAATATTAATCATTTTGGAGATATTACCATCCAATGTTTAAATTACTTAATTAATTAACAAAAACGTTTCCGATTCGATCCATCGCGCTTCGAAACCATGCTTGCCACAACTTAATTACACACAAAAAATTTGATCAAAATCGGTCCAGCCGTTTAAAAGCCTTATGGTGACAAACCTCCGCACAGAAGATTTTCATATATTAAGATATATATAAAACTAGCAAAAATACCCGGCGTTGCCTTGGTTAGCAATAATTATGAGAAACAATCGTTACTTGCATTTGTTTTCTGTTTTAGGTGAAAGAACTTAAAACACACCTTTTTGATGTGATTTAAAATCTAGCTTCTTCCTTACTCATAAAACTAAAGTAGCAGTAAGTAAAAAGAGCAAAATAGTACTCATTTAGAAACGAAAACACGAAATTTAAGCGTATACAAATTTGAAGAATTTCCGAAATATGAAATTAAACTTCACATGTTTAAAAAGATTTATCAGTTAATACTTTTTTTTTTACATGGAGTCTTACCTTCTCTATATGTCTATTGAAGAACGAACTGTTTAAAAAAATGTAGCCGCGCGCCCGTGATCCCCTCAAACTTGCTTAAGTTATTTTGGAAACTTTGAATTATTGTGGGTTCTTGGTGCGATTTAAAATGTTACCGAATTTTCGGGAATCGTTTTGGGATACCTTGGATAATGCTTCCCCTCCTTACTTTGTAAAACGGTATGTTACTAATTTTTGTGAAAGAGATATTGTCGCCATATTCTAAGATACTTTTGGTCACCATAAAATGGCGCTAAACAATTTCATCCGAAATGTTTCCAAAATAAGTAGTAAAATTTGGCGATGGTTTGAATTTGTGCACAAAGTCACATTAATGGAAGTTTTTGTGCTGTTTATGGATTTGCCTAATTTAGTTGCTGGATTATTTTACAGTAAAAAAAGTTTTTAAAGATTCTTTGATTGAAGATATTTTGTTTACATGGTGAAAGCCGACAAACATTATTACGTAGTCTTTGACTTCAAAAACCGCGACAGTTGAAAAAACTGCCAAATGCATCCGCTACTGAAATCTTTCTGCATAAATTTTGGCGAGGTTTCTGCCGTTAGATTGGATAATGATTAAAAAATCCAATCAGCACAAATAATTAAAAAAAACCCCATTAATTACACTAAAGTTCCGTTTAAATGGAAAAGAATCAACCAAATCTACTTATTATTAGCCAGTCTTGGGGAAAAAACGTTACTTTAAGATTTGACTTGAGAAAAGCCTCAAACAGTCAGACGAAACACAAAACATTCAACAATTCTAACTATGAACTGGGAGTTGGGATGATACACTAAATAATGAATTGGGTTGAGGAAAGCCATTGAACATGAAAAAAAAAAGCTCATAACTTGTTTTTCATACAAGTTAGAATTTTTTAACAGATGCCATCTTCAGCAGAAAAATAAGCGCTTTCGATGGACACATAATTTTAATATGTGCAAGTATTTTTCACCGTCATATTGGAGCATTTATGCGAAAATTTGGACAAATTAGAATAAAAAAGGAACTATCAATCGGATTTTTTTCGAACTAGTCTACAAACCTCCCCAGTACCAAAAAGAACAAACGGTGAAAGTTTCAGCCAAATCTGCCGGGTAGTTTCTGAGATCTTAGGGAACAAATTTACCAAACTCCATTTTTATATATATAGAAGATAATTATTTAACAGCGTTAAAAGAGCACGTGTCCTATCTTTTGTATGAACGAGGCAAAAGTTTTTCTCCTCTATTCTAAAGTTGGGATTATATGACTCGCGTTGTTCTGTCTCTGAGGTGCAGATTTTATTCTAATCAAGTTTTAAGAGCATTTTTTTTTCCTCTGCCTATTTTTTTTAACCCTTTGAAACAATGACGTTCCCATCAATTCTTCTGAGGGTACACTCCCAGTAATCCATAACGTACAATATGTGTATGCGATCATATACATAATATGTCATAATATGAAATTTTTTTGTAGCTTGAGGGTATACGCTATGTGTCTAAAAAAGTTTGAGAATATACGGAGTGTATGGAGTATATATACTCTAAGGGAACACCACTGCTTTAAGTACCAGTTCGGGACACATATACTGAGCTGACAAAAGTCATGGGATACTTCCTAATATCGTGTCGGGATTCTTTTTGTTCAGAGAAATGCAACAAATCGATATGATAAGAACTCAACTTCTTAGAAGTTCCCTGCAGAAATATTGAGCCATACCGTCTCTATGGATGTCCATACAATAATAACATATCTTTAATATATTTACAATTACGAGTTACTTAAAAACATAGTGGTGTAAGTAAATCGTAATAAGAATTTCTGCAATTAACTTTTTTAGCAATTCCTTAAATATTTAAAAAAAAGAATTAACAAAACTCGCCCGTCCGCGAAATGTTCTCTCACTTTCATCGGTTCGAGGATCAAAAGAGATTGCAAAACGTTGCGCTAGATAATCATTACAAAAAAAAGGCCATCAGAAGAAATTGGAAAGTTATAAAATGAGTCTTATTCATTACATACACTGAGGTAAGATTGAGTTTTATGTAGTTTTTCAAATTAAACTGCATTTTTACAAAGTAAAACTTGTAATAAATGTCAATTATTGTTTCATTTTGACAATTATCGTAAGTTGACGAAAGTACAAATTTCAACACTACTGCGACAGACACTTTTTCGCACCCATAAAGCGTTCCTTCATTGACTTTTTACATCAAAGGCAGGTAAATCATAAATCTTCTTTCCGCATCAGTTATAGCTTCAATACTCGTAAAACACCCAAGTCTTTCACAGACAAATAAAATGCCGAATTAGAAACGAATGAGCTTCGGTGAACGGCAGTTGATCGAGAATGCTTGCGAATTAGATACTTATTACGTACTGGAAGGAAAAGATTATTAATTCTTTTCGTTAAGGATGCGTGAATGGTTTAAGAACGGAAAAGTGAACACAATTTGAAAGGGCGTGATTTTTTTATGATCTGCTCTTTATTTGTTATGGAACTGGAAAAGTATCTGATCAGAAGGTTATGATTGCTTTTTGGCCTACTTTCCTCTCAAAAATAAATAAATGAAAAGAAAAAAATAATTAATTTTAAAAAATGGACACGAGTAGTCACGTATGCGTGTTAGAAGTTGTGGAAGCATACATTAAAGCGTACAAATCCAACAAATTCAAAAATCAAAACTCTCCGAATCCAATGGTTTCTTTTGCACAAGTATGCCCCACTCAGATTCTGCATATAAAGTTTCAACCTTCTATGGCATACAGTTTTTGTGTAAAGCAACTTACGTACGTACATACATACACATAGATGTAGCCAGAAAACTTGTGATAATTGACTCGGTGATGGTCAAAATGGATATTTCGGATTTTTTATGCGTTCGTCGGTACATATGCAGCACCTGCAGACGAGCCAGAAAAAAAAAATAAATAAATATAATAATAAAAATTAATTTGAATTTTGACCTCTTAAATTCAAATTATGTTTTTCGCAATCACGAGTGTGTGTGTGTGTATATAGGCGTGTGTGTTTGTGTGTGGGGTAGGTGTGTTTGTGTGTAAGGGGTATGTGTATGTGTATGTAGGCATGTGTGTTTGTCTGTGTGCTGGCATAAGTGTGTGGGTAGTTGTGTATATGAATGTGTGTATGTGTGTGTCCCTACTGGTTAGATCGAAGCTCCGTGTCTGATCGTATTTTTCGGACTCAAAATGGGACAAAACTCCGTTTGATACGAGTAAAAAAAAAATGGATTCCATGAAATCAAAAAGAAATTCAACTTCTGCAGATTCTGATTAAGACTAGAAATAAACATAATTCTGAAAGCTGCGAACTATTTCCCCCGAAATAGCTCAGAGAAGGTGGCAACAATGCTCGGGGCGACTGTACCACATTTCAAATCCGTTGAAAGGATATAATTAAATAAAACGGTCACATTGTGTTCAGAAAAACGGAAGAGCTGTCAAAATGAAGACGCTGTTATTTGAAAACGTTATTAGTTTGTCTTTTGTGCTCTGCCGCTCTATTCTTCTGAGAAAACATTTCGGTTAGGGTTGCTTAAACAATGGCGCTGCATTTTGAAGAACTTGCATTGGATGGACTGCTGGGTCTTTCGTTGACTTTTCTGTCTAGGAGTTTTCCATAAACGGCGTCACATTTTTACTTCCTTTAACAAAAAAGGAAGTATTGTATTCGCGAAAAAATTTTCACTCAAAAATCGGCTTTAATTTCCATTTTTCTCACCCCCGAATGAATGTTGAGTTTTTTTTTTCGACCCGACCACACGTGGATATATGCCTAGGAGCCTACAGGCACTCGAAGTATCCATTTTGACGAACCCCGAGTTAATTACAACGAATTTTCTCGTAACGTCCGTATGTACGTATTTATGTGTGTATGTGTGTATGTATCTCGCATAACTCAAAAACGGTATGTCCCAGAAAGTTGAAATTTAATACGTAGACTCCTAGTGGGGCCTAGCTGTTCACCTTCTCTTTTGGTTGCATTCGGATGTTCCTAAGAGGGTCTTTTGTCCCTTTTTGGGGGGAAATCATTGTTAATTTCGATTTAAACTCAAGTGGTGTTATAATTTGTCGGACACTTGGCGATATATCGCCAGTCTTTTGGTCGCCAAGTTTTGTCGTCAACTTGGCGATTTTTTTGAAAATCTGTTTCAATTTGGCCATTGTTGGTGATATTTAGAGAGTAAACTATTGAATCACATTAAAATTTCCAGTAATGGGGAAATGACATTAAATTGGAGTAAAAGGAAGTCATGTGATGCACATATTAGCTCGTTTTTTCAATATTGTTGACCCCCTCTCCGCCTTTATCACAAAGTGTCACACTCATGGGACCCCCTCCTTGTAACATGTCACGCAATTGTTTCATAAGCATACTCTTATCAAAAGTCACATTTCTTGTTACTTCCTCCCTCTTAGTACAGTAAAATTAGGCCAAAAAATGGCCAAACCCAAACATCCAAAAAAAAAAAATAGTGAAACCTGTTGCAAATTACTTCTTACCCTTCCAGCAAGAAGGGGTAAAAAGTCCCAGCACTTTGCGCGTCGGGTTTTGGGGGGAAGGGGGGGGGGAGACGAAATAATCCTCTATTTAAATAAAAATAATTTCTATTACTTAAAAAAAATTCTGAAACCTCGCAGAAACCACTCTATAATAGTAAAACAATAGACTCTCACATAAAAAAATTCTAACTAACAGGGGTGCACAGGCGGGGGGGGGGAATGGGGGGGGGGTGTCCACGGAGCAGCTTTGCGTCATTGGAATTTTTAAGGCAGTTTTTTCAAGGGGTATTTCTTTCCTTATTGAGGACTTTTATTCTGGATGAGTACTCCGTCACTCTTAAGGGGTGCGCCATCGCTTTGAGGGGGGGGGACCCTGAATTTACATTCCAAAATCACAGTGAGTGCACATTTGCAGTGAAGTTCACGAAAAAATTTAACTGATTTAAACTTTTCCGAAGTACAAAATGCCTCACAATGATATGGTAATGTCAGAATGATAATTCTAAAAGATCTAAGCGAGCTCAGCAACCAAATTATTTGTGACTGGAGTTATTAAACTGTTTAGAGCGCTGGAAAAAGAAAATTCCTGTGCAGCATAAAAAAAGTCCAAATTCACCAAAGTTTCCCTACTTCTTCTTGATTAACTTCTTCAACTTTTCTACAATCTTTTGCCATCACCGTAAGGGTGGGACAAACCGGAATTGCCAATAGTGAGACGGGCAATGCTGCAATTCTGCATCCTCTAAGTCGGTGGGGGTTCTCATTTGCAAACACCAAGCTACCTCTCTTTTACGCAGCTGGTTATGTGAATTATGCTAAATATGCGGACATATACTTGCAACTCTATCTGAAACTTTTGAGTACATTATGCGATAAAAAAAAATTTGATCACATCAAACATCAGCTATCCATCGATCTAACGCAGTGACAAATTCAGGTGGTCTAGAACCTGTAGTGATTCAACGATAGAACAAGTCTTGATGAGAGCAATGAGCAATACATCAATAGAATGCTAAATATTTACACCTTTTTGTCTCTCAGTTTGGAAATCTCAATCCGTTTCTAAAGCCCCAGAAGTTTCTTCCCTCTCAAGTTAGTATGGGTTATTGCTCTCTGATAATAAGGTGAGTTGCGATAAGACCTTTAACGTTCGGGTAGTAACATCAAATCATATTGAAGGCAAACAATTTTGTGGCATTTCTTTGTAAAGGAGGTAAGCAGTTATGTCTTTAGCTTCTGTTACGAGTGTAGTTACTATCTGTAAAGATGTGTAAGCCCAAACCATCTTTTACACCGAATGGTATGAACAGTAAAGATGGAATAACAAATTGCTAAAAACTTC
>NC_072732.1:218960430-219025634 GCF_026930045.1 Uloborus diversus
AAAAAAGATTTTTATCCAACTTATACCTCAAATTTCAAAGAAAAAGTACAATAAAATGGACAGCTTTAAGTTAGCATATCTTTGTTCTAAAATTAGATACAGAAAGTAAAATTAGATTATCTTAAAAGAAAAAGCTTACCTTTTTCTTTTTCCAATCAATTATTTGTTTTATTAATTTTGCTTGTATGTAGAATGATTATTTGGCCAAATTTATGTTTAATACAGGAACTTTATTATTGCATGCATTTCATACTTCATACTTTGAAAACGATTCTCTGCCAAAATTACAAAAGGTATTTTGAAAATATGAATCTTTAAAAAATGCAGATGTGAAATAAATCTTTTGTTAAAATTATTTTAGTGTAATGCTTGTTAAATAATTATAAAATATACCTTTGCTTTTTACCTCTAAGTTTTTATTATTATTTCCAAACATATGTAACATGAAATCAATGTATAATATACGAACACTCTGAATATTGTTATAATTATGGAAAAAATCTTCGTCTGTCTTGGTTCTGATTATCTCCATGGTGTTGAATCCATCCTAAAGAGTTTTAAAAAGAAAATATATGTATAATAAGTAATGTGTAAGTCCATGGGTGTATGCTCTCATGCACATTGATCTTTTTTTCTATTTCGAGGCAAGTTTTACGATTAAATGCAGCAGCTTATTTCTGAAATAAAGCATTTTCCCACAATTCCTTTCAAAAGTGTTCCCCTTTAGTTAAAAAGCTACGATTCTCTTGTGACTTTAAGGAGCATCTGATTTCATTTTCATATTTTTCAAAATATGATTATTTCGACGGGTGACAGCTATTTTCCCAAGCAGATTGCAAGAGTGAGTTATTTTTACAGCGGATGGGCAAAATTTTTATTTAGGCAGACACACAATGATTTCTCTCAGTTGGTATATGAAATTAATTTTTGAATAGCGTTCTGGAATTAGTTTCTTCAATTTATCGACAATCAGCATTACTTAGCCATTAAACTAGTTAATTCCTTTGCATATCAAGTCGTAAATTTTCTTTTTTTTTTCGAGTTATAAAAAAAAAATCAAGGGTGCGACAATTGTTGATCTGTGATTTTTTTTAAATTTATTTTTTATTTCAGCCGACAGCCAAAATACACCGTTTTCTCCCGACTTTCGTTTTCAGATTTGTAGTTTTCTTGACGAATGTTTTCTGAAGTACTCCCTCCACCACAAATTAGTTCTATTAAGATACTAGCAAATTAAGTAGTACTGAATTTGATGATTACGATTTATTTTTACTTTTTTCAGAAATTTTATTGTGTTATGTTATCAATAAGCAGCATTTACTTACCGAGCCTTACCTCCTTAAACCACTACCAAATTAGAGTTAAAAACCAAGGGCTCCAACACTCGATTAATTGATAGTATAGTACCTTGAAATCTTTAAAAAATATTCAAACAAAATCATAAAAGCGTCAGAATTAATCAATCACTGGTACAAAAATATTCAAACGTCGCTCTACTAGTTTGAGACGGAGGGAGTATTACCAAGGAAGTATTACCTTTTCCCCAAGCATATTTGATTTCTAAAATATGTAATTTTCACGCAGTAAATAAAAAACACGCCAAGGGAGAAGAGTTGCCAAAGACAGGGGAAACCCAATAACATAGTGCTTTTCTTTGTTTGTGTCTTGAGAACTAATTAACAAATATCGATGGATTTTCTTTTTTTTTCTTTTTGATTATCCTTTCAATTTTTCAATTAAAGTATAGCTGTTCGGTTAAAATTTCAGATATTTTACTTTGCATCCAGCAAAAATCACAACCGTAATTTACATTTGGATTGATTGGTAGTTCATCTATAAAATGCTTCTTAGTCTGGTTTCATGTAGACCCGGATTTCTCATTTTTTGTTGACAATACCTTGAAACGTGAAATATGGCAATAAAATTAATGCTCATTAATTTTAGCCGTAGAAACTATGTATAATAGAAAAACTCATAATTATCAAAAATCATGTAACACAAATTGACTTAGAAAAACTTATAAATTTAGTGTATTAAGTGTGGAAATAAACAACAAAAATGCTTATCATTATTATTTTCAAAACATGCTACTATATATGTATTTTTTTTAAATCGAGGTTAAACATTAAAACTCTATTTTCATTAATTTATTTAATTTGCGGAAAAATGGAAAAATATTGAAAATATTCTGCTGAAAGATCAAGCACTAAGATAGAGTTCTTTACGGAAATTAATATCTTCTCTAATTAAAAATGATTTCTATTAAATTGATATTTACTTTACTTCATGTTTTACGCAAGTAAAAAAAAAGGCTCCACAAATAATGAACATAAGCACTTATTGCTAGAAACATCTGCCGTAGGGAAAGAGATTATATAAACAACATGGGGTAAGCATTTATAAGTCCTGTCTACGAGCATAAAAAAAAGAGGATATCATTTCGGATCCAAAAGCTGATATAAGCGATTTGCATTTATTTTTTATTGCATCAAGCGCTTTTTTTTCCTCGAGTTTCATCGGTTTTATTCAAAGATTGCTAAACAATTATTTTAACATATTTTCTACGAACACTTTTGTGTTATAAAGTTCTTGATACTTTTTGATTATTAATTTCTTCAAAATCATATTTTATTTTGCTATTAAAATATTTCATGTAGTTTTTTAATATTGTTTACCCATTCCAAAATATTAATTTTTACTAATGGGTAGAGCAATATTTCATTGAAAATGATAAGTGTACGAACACTTTTGGGAGCAACTGTATAAATTATAACATTGAATAAAACATTACATGTAGAGTGGCAGAAGAAAAAATATCAATACTTATTGGGGAATGGTTACATATTTGTTTAAGAAAATAAAAATGCACAAGTGAAAAAAATTTGAACTATTAAACTAAAAAATATACTTTGTTTTACAGAATTATTTTGTAAAATTCATAGAGAAGAATGAAAACACATAACCATGCAATATATTCAACGTTGAAATTAAAAGCTTCAAAGTTCTATGCCTTTTATAAAAGCGCTATATTTATCATCTGCGTTAGTTTAGCTACGGTGAAATTTTTTTTGTAAGTTTAAATTTGTACAAATTCTGTGGTCATGTTTGACATTTTTTAACGAAATAAAGTAAGTACGTTTTTGGAAAATAATGTCAATAAACCAACATTTCCTTTTGCAAATAAAAAAACAACGCTAGTTAAGCCTAACGTGGAAGTGACTCAAAGTTAGTTCAAAAAACACACAGAGTTCTAAACCTAATCGAACGGTTCGTTTTCAATTTTAATGTGTTTCAAACACAACTATAAACACAACACTAAAAAAAAATTTTACAATAAATAAAAGGAAAAGCACATTGCACATGCAAATTTTAATAAATACTAACCTTTTTTATGAATCCTTTAGGATAATTTAACGAGCAAGTACAAGACTGAAACGAAAACTCCCAGAATGCACTGCAATACGACGAAATCGGGACGAAATAATTTCGTCAAAAAGTTGAGATTTCTGGTTTTGTCAAATATCACGTGATTTGGTGACGAAAGGATCGTTGAAAATAACGAAATAGTGCTCGAGGATTGCCAAATCGTCAAAATTGAGCGTTTCATATTTGACAGTGTAGAATAATTTATAATCAGTATTAAATTTCTTCAAATATAAAGTGTATTTTGTTTTATACATCAATTCTTACATGTACTCAGTTTTTGTTTAACTACTATCCCAGATACAAGAAGTGTCAAAAAATTATGAATAGCTCAACGAGATTGAATTGATAAGTCATTTTCCCCAATAACCCTGAAAATAATTTTTCGTTTGAAATTCAGTGCGCGACTACGTTAAATGTAATTACTGTCGTCGTTATCGTCTAAGAGATTGCATATTAACGGATGTGAAAAAAAAATTCATCTTTAAAATTCTGTGAGAGACTTTGTAAGTATAATTTCTGCCCTTTCAATTAACTCCCAAGATATTGCTGGTTAATTAAGGCGTTTTGATTTAACAAAGTGATAACATACATGAAAGAAATATGAACAGCTAAAGTAAAGAGATGAAATAGATTTATTGTTAGATCTAAACTAATGCTTTGTAATTACTGCACCTGCAATTACCTTCGTATTATTCTACCAAATGTCTGAATTTAGTCTAAAACTATTATTTGACTCTTTGTTCAACTCTTTCTTTCTAAATGGTATTCTTTATCTTTGTTTGCTCTTCCATCATTAATTAGCAGGACTTTTTCTAAGTTCACTCATGAGTTTTAATTTTTTAAGTGAGGGAACAATAATTAGTATCCGTACTAGCTGCGTCGACCGGCTTTGCAAGGTCTACCTCGAAAATAAAAGTTATGTCAAGTGACGCGTGTTCAACAATCAGGCCTTGAATTTAAAAAAAAAATCAGAAAAATTTTGTTTTGTATATTTTTGCGGAAAAATAACCAAAAAGAAACATTTAATCCCCCGATTAGATGAGGAGTCTTTAAAACAAAAGCCAGAATTTTATTTGTTTATATTCGAGAAAGAAAAATGGCAGCAGATCTTTGTTCCCAATGATTTTCTTCACGCCATAAATTTTAATAAAAGCATTGTTGCGGAAAGTTGAGATGAAGCACTGAATAATCATTTGAATGGAGGAAAGCCTTCGAAACATAGGGATTTTCATGTTGAAATCTAAGTATTATCATTAATAGTTTTGAACTGAAGCTTCTGCTAATTATTATCAGAGGTTTATGTTAAATAGCAAAACATAAAGGACGGGAAGATGACGAATCCATCGATACCTGGTTCGATGTTCAGTTCACTGTCGTTCGGGAGAAGAAGCTTCGACATAGATACATAGGTACATACATAGACACATACGCTCAGTTTTTAATTATATGATATGTTTTGAATGCATGGAATTAAAGTTTAAATTTTTGCAAAAATTTATTTATTTATTCATGTATTTTATTTAATTTTTATTTTTTAATTTTTAATTTATTTTTAAATTTCTTTACGGTATTTTTTTACTGATTAAATTTAATTGATTGATTCAATTTATTATTTATTTTATTTATTTATTTATTTATTTATTTATGTGTTTTTTTTCCGACGAAACTGGAAAAAAAAAATTTACACAATTTTTGTTGAGTTGACGTTTTGAGCTGTTTAGTGGATTTTAAACCTGTAGTTGTTTTCTTCTATCACATCAAGGTTGTTTCCCTCTACTCGACACTTAATGTGCATTTGACCACTTTCTTCGAGAGAGCGCGTGTTCACGGATCTTTGGACCTACTGCGTCCTTATTAGGTGATATAAAGTAGTCAAAGTTGAAATACAGTGCTTCTTAACCAAATTATTATTATCATTATTCGAGACAAATATTAATTGACTACATTTTAATTAACCCGGTTATCACGGCTAAAAAGTTAAGGATCAATGAGGAATGTACAATAGGGTGGCTCAAAAAAACTTATTTTCAGTTTGAGTCCAGGACACCCCCTAATTTTTTAAAACTTTCTAATAGTATTATGCTGTAAAAGTTTTAGCTACTTACTCAAGTTTTAAGAGGGTGCTCAATGGCCACTCCACTTAACATTAGCCTTAGCATAGGAAATGTCACAATTTAGAAACATTTCATTTCCCCCTGCTGGTTTTTTTTTTTGTAAATAATTTGCATTGTACATGTATATTACTTGTGTATATTATAATATGTAGCATTGTTTTTTCATTTCAATGAATTTTTTACCCCCCTCGCTCCCCCATTCTTATGAAGTTTGGGGGAGGGGATTGAGCACCCTCTTGCAGTTGAAATAGGAAGCTAACATTCTTCCAGTATATTACTATCCACAGGTGTAAAAATATTGAGGGGTGTTTTGTTATATAGGAGAAACTTTTTCTTACGTGTCTTTTTGAATCAACCTAATGTACATGTTTTGTTGCAATGACCCTGTATTCATCAGCATAAGGAACTTTTTTTAATCACAAAAAGTTTTTTTTTTACATAGTGTATGACAAATTCAATGACTGCTGCTTAACTCAAATTTGCTTTATTCTTCATCTTTTCACAATACCTTTATTTTGAGAATTGGCTGCTTCGATACCTAATGTAGCTTAAAAGGTTGACGTCATAGACTGAAACTAAGATCTCTCTTTCTCATATAAGCTTTGAGTTAATCAGAAACCACTCGCATATCTAAGATAGCTGAATCACTGTTCTCCTGTGCTATTAATTTGAGCATTTGAATACCTGGCCCATATGTTAAAGCGAAAATAAGAAGTAAGTTAGTTAATTTAAAAAAACAAGTGAAAGTTAAAGTTGGTTTATTGCTTACTGCTAACAAAAATTTCATTTATTTACGTTGTGAAAACATAATTGATTTCGCTTTAAGAAGATATTTTTGTTCCAAATGGTAAACTCCCACGGAATTAGGAAGTAGGAAGCTTTCAAGTGGTGATTTTTTAACGCGCTGCAAAAGTGAGCAGAGTGATAATAAAAGGTATCTCCATTACTATGGGTGGTCACGAGCTTAGAATGCGATAAACAAAGGATGTCTCGCCCCAGACAGAGAAAGAAATTTTAGGATCCTTTTCAACCTTTAGGCGACGGGCTGGAGAGAATGATTTGCATACAGAGGGCAGTCTGGCGCGTAAATTAACAATTAAACTCAGTTTTCACTTTGCGCAATTCATTACATCATTAAATCTGTAGCATTTGGTACATGACAGTAAAAGCATTTTTTGTTGATATATGGCAACTATTAAAAAAAGGAGGAGTTGGGCGACTTTTATGGTTTTGCTTCAGGGCTTTGGGGGGGGGGGGGGGTTAGATAAAAGTAGACCAGCGACCCAATAAATAATATGTTTCAACCTCTGGGAAAGTACAAAGTTTTCTAGTTTCCTTTTTTGATTTTTGCAGATGAAAATTAACTGTTGCCAAATTCATCGAAGATAAAACTTTTAAAGCCTTATTTTTTTTAGAAAAGCTACGAACTGTTCATTTACTACGGTATGGTTATTAGCTGATCAGACTACTTTAAATATTGTTGTTTTTCCATGAAAAATACAGATGAGTCAGCAAAAAAAGGAAAGAAAAGAAAAGAGCGAATGCAACTTCGACAACTTGAATAACTTTCATAGAAAGCAAGGACTGATTGTCTGACAATATAGAAGAACAATAATAAGAAATAGAAGAAAAACACTATAGAAGATTTTGGCCAGGTATGGCTGGTCATAGCACAGCAAAAAAGTGCTGTGAGATATATCACATCTCGTGGTATGCCACGCTCACACATAAAGGGGTAAACTGCCAGCTGTGCTGACGCCCAACAAGGGGACCTTCCCCGGCGCAATAAGTACCATACCTTCCGTGGCAACTATACGACTTTTGGCCACAGATCGCAGCCGTGTGGGGGACTCGCGGGTAAAACCTAACGCGCATTGCTAAGAGGTGGTATGATGTGGAGAACAGTATGGCTTGGTCAGCCAAAGATCTGATCTAGAGAAAGTTGGATGATATTTCTTCCCTTTCGTTACCAAGATGGTCTATACCAGCAATTCTCAACCAGTGGTCCGGCGGAAAGGCACCGATTTATTTATTTATTTATAATTATTGCAATAATGACTTATTTTTACATTTAAATATTTTTATGACAGTTCTTTAATACCAAGTTTTATTCATTCATTATTAGGAGTATTCTTTAGTAAAAAAGAAAAGTAAAAACTCGCACCGGTTCACAAAATATTTCAGAAGTTTTTAACGTGGTTTTTAGACTGCATTTTCGAAAATTTACTGCGGTTTGGCTCCCGAAACTCCCTTGTCTAAAAAATCAACAAAAAATCTAAAGGTGCGCTTTTAAAATACCACTTTGGAAAATTACCATGAGTTTCTATTAAACTCAGTTAATTTTCATAATGCTGACCAAAGATGGTCGGCGATCACGCTTTTAGGACCAGTATTAAATATTAAATAGGTTGACATGATTTGCAATCTTAGAAGATTGCAAATCATGTCAACCTTAGAAGATGATTTGCAATCTTAGAGAATATTGATTGATGCTAGGAAATCAATGTTGGTGTGCAAGAAAGTCGGTTCGTTTAGTTCTTATTTAAAACTTACATTTCAGAATAATTAATCTATAGAGAAATCCCCATATTTGTTCACTAAACGTGTGGTACAGCCAGGTTCAACTTGCTAAAGAAAAGGTGTACTTAAACTTGGTATATTTGCAGCGGCGGATACAGCAATACTTTTTTTTTGGGGGGGGGGGGGGGACTGTACAGTAGAAGTAAAAAGTGCCTCCTCATACAATTTTTCATAACTAAGTTTACACGAAATTCTTTCAAAATGTTTTTTAGGCTCCTTTACTGATAATTACCGATTCCATGCAATCGGAATTATTGGACGAATCACAATTTTTTATTGGTAATCAAAGTAGTTGGTAAGGGGGTACTTTGCTCCCCTCCCCCTCCCTCAATGAAAAACTCGACATCCGGCACTGCTGAGAAAAGGATGTAGTTTCGTAACATCCGTAACTTTTTTCGAAAAAATACAATGAAAAAGAGAGAGACAAAGAGATAAAGAGTTTTACATTTTGCAAGCAGACAATAACTAAATGTCAGACCCGTCTTACATTTTTTTAAACGAGTACATCTTCTGGAATGCGTCCCTATGTTTCGGTGATCTATTTTAATCCGCGTCCGGAGAAAGCATAATGGAATTTAAACGTTGGTTAAAGGAAGGTCAAGCCCGAACGTCCACCGCTTCCTGCTCGGAACGGCTTAAGATAAAGAAGTCACCCATGCCCAGAAGGTTGGTAGGTGGTTTCTTTTATTGGGCAGACGATCTTTCCTACTGGCCGAATTCTTCTCGAGGTGCACGAACTTGGGGGACGTTTAAAGGGACTTAAGACGGAAAAAAATTTTTTTTTTTTTTAATTTCTTGGTTTTATTTATGACACAACGCACGCACCCACACACAAAGATAATAGAAACAAGAAATTTATCCACAGCTACACTACCCTATTTTCTCATATAATATCCGCTATTTTCCTCCTTCACTCATCTCTTAAACTCAAATGCACCAATGTGTTGTATACCATTTTAACTCTCTTTTTTTTTTCCTTAAGCAACTCTACTAACTTAAATTATCTTCTTTACTAGTAATAAAGCTGAAAGTCTCTCTGTTTGGATCTCTGTCTGGATGTCTGGATCTCTGTGACGCGCATAGCGCCTAAACCGTTCGGCCGATTTTCATGAAATTTGGGACAAAGTTAGTTTGTACCATGGCGGTGAGCACCTCGAAGCGATTTTTCAAAAATTCAATTCCGTTCTTTTCCTATTCCAATTTTAAGTCACCATTGGGGGAATTGATTCCTCTGCAGCAATACCGAGCGAATTATCATAACATAGACGAGTAAATTGCCATAAAATGGACGAGAAAATTACCATAACATGGACAAGCAAATAAACATAGCAAATTGGCGAGAAATTCATCATCCATTATTTGCAAATCTACATGCGAACCAAATGACCCTTTAATTTTCTACTGCGTTCAAAACTGTGCGGGTATTGCTAGTCTCTTATATGAAACGGAAAACAGCAAAGTACTAATCATAGCTTTTGTGGAAACTATGCTAAACCCTCAAATTGTTAGACGAATAAAAATGTTAACTGTTAATGGCTTGATTGGTGAAAGTTTGAAATCAGTTTTTAAAATATGCGGGTGCAAAGTAGCAAAATGGAAACAACACGAACTGAATTTGAATCGCACACATACGCGCAAAAAAAAAAAAAAAGGTCCTGAAGTAAACATTCAAATAAACTTGACATGGGGGGGGGGGCTTGAAACAAACATTCAAAAGGAAGTAGGTAAAATATACGTTATAAAGTCTTACGTTTTTGGCATTCCTTAATAATGGCTTAGGTACAACGAAATGAGCAGAATATACAAAACTGCAATGTTTTGTTACGTGAAAAGCAAATTGTTTTTCTTTTGAATTTTTTGCCTAGTGAAACTGATAACATGAGTTAATTTTTAAGTGAAAGTGAAAGATTCTCTACATCCCAATAATCTCTTGTGTTAAAAAAAAAAAAAAACTATTTGTGGATCTTTCTTTTGACCAAACAATAAAGTAGTTTCAGAATTAGTAAATGTTGTATAAGTAACAAGTAATTAACCTCTCCAATGTTTGGTAAGTTCAGAAATTTATTTTGATTTTTGCTCATTTTTTTTCTTGGTGAGATGTGGAGATATAACGTTCAAAATCTCTCCGATTTATTCTTCTGCTCGTTTTTTTTTTTGAGCAATCACGATTGCTTATTGTTCTCACTTGACTGTTTTTGACGATCCTTTGATTTTTCCCGCCGCCACCCTCCGCACCATCACCGTCGACGGGCTCCTCACGATGCTGCTCCTATAGCGAAAGCCGTCTCCAGATTGCATCCATGTCCTACACACACGCGCATACATACACAACTACACACACGCACACATACACACACATGCACATACACCTACACACATACACCTACACATACACACAACTACACACACACTACAACTACACACACATACACCTACACACACATACACCTACACATACACACAACTACACACACATACAACTACACACACATACACCTACACATACACACAACTACACACACATATACACACAAAAACATACACACACAACTACCCACACATTCATGCCTGCACACAGACACAAACACATATGCCTACACACACATACACATACCCCCACACACAAACTCACACGCCTACATACACACACTTGTGATTGCGAAAAACATAATTTGAATTCAAGATGTCAAAATTCAAATTATTATTATTATTATTATTATTATTTTTTTTTTTTTTGAGCTCAGATTTTCTATCGCGGATGAAAAACCTTCATCCAGAGGTAGGACAATGAAAAAAACATAATGGATCAGTTACAGTTGCACATCAGAAACTCTCGTTTTTTGGTGCGAATTTTCGGTTTTCGAGCCAAATTAGAGACGAAAACTGTTGGATTGGTTAGCTTGTACGAAATCTTTCACGAGTTGAGCTTTGCGAAGAAATGTTGCTTTCTCTATTGTCACGTGACAGGTATTTCCATCTCCATTGGCGCAATATGTTCTTATCAATTTTTCTGAGGGTATACTCCCAGTAATCCACTAGGCACAATATGTGTATGCAATCATACACATAATATGTCATAATATGAAAATTTTTTGGAGCTTGAGGGTATACGCAATGTGTCTAAAAAAATGTTTGAGAGTATACGGCGTATAGGAGGTGTCTCCCCTATGGGAACACCTCTGCTTTAAGTACCAGTTCAGGACACATACACTGAGCTAACAAAAGTCATGGGATACATCCTAATATCGTGTCGGGCTTCTTTTTGTTCAGAGAAATGCAACAAATCGATATGACAAGAACTCAACAAGTTCTTAGAAGTTCCCTGCAGAAATATTGAGCCATACCGTCTCTATATGCGTGTCCATACAATAATTACATATCTTTACTATCTTTACAATTATGAGTTTCTTACAAAACATAGTAATGTAAGTAAATCGTAATAAGAATTTATGCAGTTAACTTTAGCAGCAATTCCTTTAATATATTTTTTAAAAAATGATTAGAAAAAACTCGCCCGTCCGCGAGATGTTTTCCCACACTTTCATCGGTCCGAGGATCAAAAGAGGTTGCAAAACGTTGCGCTAGATATCATTACAAAAAAGGCCATTAAAAGAAATTGGAAAGTTATAAAATGAGTCTTATTCATTGCATAAACTGAGATAAGATTCATTTTTATGTAGTTTTTCGAATTAAACTGCATTTTTACAAAGTAAAACTTGTAATAAATGTGTTTCATTTTGACAATTATCGTAAGTTGACGAAAGTACAAATTTCAACACTACTGCGACACACACTTTTTCGCACCAATAAAGCGTTCCTTCATTGACTTTTGCATCAAAGGCAGCTAAATCATAAATCTTCTTTCCGCATCAGTTATAGCTTCGATACTCGTAAAACACCCAAGTCGTTCACAGACAAATAAAATGCCGAATTAGAAACGAATGAAACTGAGAGTCGGCTTCGGTGAACGGCAGTTGATCGAGAATGCTTGCGAATTAGATACTTATTACGTACTGAAAGGAAAAGATTATTAATCCTTTTCGTAAGGATGCGTGAATGGTTTTAGAGCGGAAAAGTGAACACTGTTTGAAAGGGCGTGATTTTTTTATGATCTGCTTTTTATTTGTTATGGAACTGGAAAAGTATCTGATCAGAAGGTTATGATTGGCTTTTTGGCCTACTTTCCTCTCAAAAATAAATAAATGAAAAGAAGAAAATAATTACTTCCAAAAAATGGACACGAGTAGTCACGCACGCATGTTAGATAGAAGTTATTGAAGCACACATTAAAACGTACAAATACAGCAACTCTCCGAATCCAGTAAGTTTCTTTTGCACAAGTATGCCCCCACTCAGATTCTGCATACAAAGTTTCAACCTTTTATGGCATACAGTATTTGTGTAAAGCAACTTACGTACGTACATACGTACACATAGATGTAGCCAGAAAACTTGTGATAATTGACTCGGTGATGGTCAAAATGGATATTTCGGATTTTTTATGCATTTGTCTGTACATATGCACCTGCAGAAGAGCCAAAAAAAAAAAAAAAAATCGCGATATCAGGAGTGAGTAAAATGGATATTTAGGGCGACATTTGAGTGCAAATTTTTTTAGTGATTTCAATAACTTCCTTCTTTTCTTACTATGTAAAAGAAAATAAATATGATGGTATGTACTCATGTAATAGATACAGATTAGACAGAAATAAAAACAGATTGCATCGTTCGAAAGTTGGTTTGTTTCAGTTGTGTTTTGAAGGCGCAAGCTTAATTTTTACTAATTCCTTTTAATGTAAATACATTTTAACTTTACTTACCTCATAGTCATTTCTAACTTATTTGAATTCTACAATTTTACAATGGTGCCGAAACTCCCAGGATTTAAAAAAGTGAAGTTATTTTAATCTTTGAAGAAATTTTGAGGTAAGGTGAATTTGAATTGTTCAGTGGCGCCGACTCCATGGGGCCTGAGGGGGCCCAAGCCCCCTCAAAAATATTTTTAAGGGGGCAGAGCCCCCCCAATAAATCAAGAAAATTATTAGTTATATTATGCTTTCTAAACTCATAAATTTAACTTTTATTTTCTTTCTTTGAAGATAGCTTTTCTTGTAAAATACATTCAGTAACAAGTTAAAACAAATAATTATTGCGGTAGTAAGCAGGTTAACTGAAAACGAGTGGTGTGAATAATGATAGTGTTACGGTGCTGCAAGCACACTTAGAATTTGTCCCAGTGCGCGAACTTACGGGTCAAGTCATTTGCTGGGGGGCAGCGATGCGACGCGCCGCTCATCTAAATGTTGCTGATCTGGAAAAAATATACGAGGGTTTGATTTGTATATTAAATGAGAGGCGTGATAGTTTTGAATACTTTTGGGTATTGTGTTTAAAAGAAAAACCTTCACAAAATGAACAAATTCAACATCCTTCGTTTTCTCAGAATCGACGTATACCAAAGAAGTATGAAAACAACGAAGCCAGCTCACCGCACACTTTCAAAATCCCACAGGGGCCGTGGTAGCCCGATCGGTAAAGTGTCGGATTCGGGGCCGGAGGGTCCTGAGTTCGAACCTCGATGGTCGAAGATCCACCGTCGTCATTAAAGGGGACTGGGCGACGTTAAATATGCTCGTGGTCTCAATGTCCTCCAAGTGAAACAATACCTCTGGGGGTGCACCAGGTAGCTATTAGCTCCTGGACTAGTTCTAAATTCTCAATAACTGTTCAATTCGGTGATGGTGCTGCCATCTATCGGTATATAAAATAATGGAGGCAAGGCACTTAGTATGCAGTCCTCGACATAAATACAGTTGTAGTCAGTTGTGACTCTGAATAGGAATAGGAAATCCCAAAGCACTACAAGGCAATACATTGATGAGGTTTGCGAAATGGCGCAATCTTGCATTATTGGGCGGTTTACATCAACTGAACTCCCACAGGTTATTGCAGTTGAACAAGAGTGCTTGCTTTTGTTAAACAGAGGTGAAACAAATTTTGAAAAATCAACTGCTTTTCAAGAATGACCTAGACATTGAGAGACTTGCGTTTACATATGAGTATGTTAGCCGATATCACTAATGAAAAAAAAAAACTGGTCTTAAAAACATGTGTAAATTAAATTACCTTTTTACAAAAAATACTGTGCATGTTTGTATTTATTTTTTCCTTTTTTCAAAGCCAAAAAATGTTTCAGGCTTGTCGAGTTTTCGGGGGTTCTAATGTTCATTATATAATTTTGAAATGCTTTAAAACTCACTTTTTCATCTCAATTTTAGAAAATTTCCCGCTGCGAGACCCCTCTGGTATGCCCCCCCCCCCCGCCCCCACACACACAATATATTTTTTTTAGTCCGCGTCTCTGGGAGTGCCCTTCTATGCAAGTCAAATGCCCTACCTTTTTCAATGCCTAGCTACGGCACTGCACGACTCCCCGTAAAAATGAACAAAAAAATGTCTCTTACTAAGACAAAGTGACATGATCTAAATGAAACAGAAAATTTGTATACCAATTTTTAGATTGTTTTACTTTGAAAACGCCATATCACATTTGTTTGTTTAAATTATACACACCAGAAAATATGTAAATTGGCATTTTCAAGGAACAAAAATCTGACCTTTATTGTGGGGGGGGGGGACCTCCGTGGAAGTACATAACCCCCTAAGCCCCCGGTGATGTCCAGCCCCCTCAATAATTTTTGCAAGTCGGCGCCCCTGGAATTGTTCATTATGGAAACGTTGGATAAATGCATTAAGAAGCGTGCTACGCTAAGAGGGGAAACAACGAGAATTATTAAGAAAATTAGAAACATTAATTAGCAGGGAATTATCTGATATTGATGTAATTGAAATAACACTTGAATTATTAATGGAAAAGGAAGAAAGCATAAAGACACTTAATGAAGTAATAGAACAGGATATTAACGACCTCAGAGCAGGGGTGACTACCCTTCCCTAAAAGCCAGGGTACAACCCTTAAAATATCTCAAAGACCCCCCCCCCTTCACCACGAGAAAGAGCCCTCCCAAAAAAGTGAAGAATACCCCTCAAAACACCCCCCACCACCTAAAAATTTTAATGGCGCAGTGTGCGCTATGACCCCCCCCCCCCCTTCCTGGACTCCCCTTTGCCTCAGAACCAGACTAACGTAAATCACATCATTACTACTTTGCAGGGGAGCGAAAAAGCTTTCGTCTCATGTATACAAAGGATGGGGCTCGCGCTCTTTTAGGCTGATAAGTACCTATAAAGGATTTTTTTTTTTTTTACAGGATTGGCGTTGTAATGACTAGATGCGGAATAAGGTTCTACATATGAAGCAGTAATAACCTGAAAATTGCCATTTTTGGACTTACGTTTGTCTGGCGTGGTGCCTTGGCACTAAATTCTCAGCTCATAATATTCATAGGGATAATTTCAGAACATATCGGAATTAATTCAAAAGCGTAGTGAAATAGATATTAGGAATGGCACTTGCACGCCTATATCTGTTTGTATAAAGTATAGTAAATGCGGGAACGGATTTTTTTTTTTTTTTTTTGGCATCTAGTATTTGACATTGCAATAACAATAACTAAATGGAATATGTAAGAGTGACAAAATTCAACATAGTAGATTGAGGGGAGGTAGAGTTTCAATACTATAGCTACGTTCCTGAATTTAAAAGTGGTACAATCGGACGTTTTACTCGGTAAGCGCAACTGTCATACCTTAAAAGAGCAATGCAAGGATTCAAACAAAACTTGATGTACAGATGAACCACAAAGAAAACTTGCCCTGATTCTGTATTGCTGCTTAGCCACACTCAGAGTAACGTTAAAAATAACTAAAATTCGTAAGTTATGTTACAAACCAAACGAAAACTTGTATACAGATGTATCCTAATTCGTACTGATGTTGAATATTTTCATCGTTTTTCAAAATGTAATCTATCAGCAGATCTCTACAAGATCTCTGCCAGATCAGAGACCTACTTTTTTCCCTAGCTCCCCACAAACTAGCGGGAAGTTTTCGAATTCCTTCATATTTTAATTTTGCCAATCTCTCAGAGAAGGGCGTGCTCTTGAGCTCTTGATATTTTTAAAATTTAGACTATTATATGAAAGACATAGCAGAATGATTTAAGGCGACCACAAACATGCAACCACAATGAGAGAGATATTTTTGTTTTCCTCACATTCGTAGCTAACGTCCACAATTTAACCACAACGTATGGCTTTTTTACTTTCAATAGTTCACGATGAACGATGCCTTTTGAATCATTCGTTTTTCTGAAACTGTCCCTACTGGTTAGATCGAAGCTCCGTGTCGGATCGTATTTTGCGAACTCAAAATGGGACAAAACTCCGTTTGATACGAGTAAAAAAAAAATGGATTCCATGAAATCAAAAAGAAATTCAACTTCTGCAGATTCTGATTAAGACTAGAAATAAACATAATTCTGAAAGCTGCGAACTATTTCCCCCGAAATAGCTCAGAGAAGGTGGCAACAATGCTCGGGGCGACTGTACCACATTTCAAATCCGTTGAAAGGATATAATTAAATAAAACGGTCACATTGTGTTCAGAAAAACGGAAGAGCTGTCAAAATGAAGACGTGGTTATTTGAAAACGTTATTAGTTTGTCTTTTGTGGTCTGCCGCTCTATTCTTCTGAAAAAACATTTCGATTAGGGTTGCTTGAACAATGGCGCTGCATTTTGAAGAACTTGCATTGGATAGACTGCTGGATCTTTCGTTGACTTTTCTGTCTAGGAGTTTTCCATAAACGGCGTCACATTTTTACTTCCTTTTACAAAAAAGGAAGTATTGTATTCGCGAAAAAATTTTCACTCAAAAATCGGCTTTAATTTCCATTTTTCTCACCCCCGAATGAATGTTGAGTTTTTTTTTTCGATCCGACCACACGTGGATATATGCCATTTGGAAATATTTTAAGAATCTTGAGTATTTTCTTTTTTTCCGGTGAAGTTTAACTGTTTGCGATTTTTTTTTTTAAACCACTAACCATACTACAGCATCTTTTAGTTTTGCCAAGCAATAAAAGCTAAAGAACATTTTCAGGTAGTTTTTTTTTCCCCTTCAAATCGAGTATTTAAGGTAAAGATAAATCACCTTATCCCCTTCGTAACCGCATCAATGATAGTTTACTTGTTTGAAATATGGAGAAATATTTTCACATTCAATGTAATATTATAACTTTGAGTGAACTGCTTAAATCATCCATTCTTCTGTTTATCATTCACGGATTTTCTGGCAAGGAGGTTTTTCGCACCCATGGGGGCGAAAAAACCCCTGTGTGAATTCTTGAGAATCAAAGGACCTCTGTGTCAAATTTAGCAAAGAATCCGAAGTAAATTATGGATTTGTATAAGGAAAACCACATACACACACAAGCAGATAGCCATTCATATATATACATAAATTTTCATTTTTCAATAAAGTTTCAGGAACTTTTTCTAGATAAACATGCAACAGTTGATTCTTTCTTGACAGTTCCAAAAAGGAAGCGACTAAAAAAGATTGTTTTTCCACTGGTTAAACGTGCTAATTTACTGGGTTGCTGCACCTCTTTTCATTGAAACACCCCAAAACCTGTAACAAGAACCATAAAAGTCTCTTGTTTTCTTCCTCAATAATTACACAACAATAAAAAACTTTTTTTTAACGTCATGAACCAAATTCTTGGGTTTTTAACGATGTTGTGAATTTCTAAAACTGAAATTGTGTTTAGGTGTTTATTTTTTCTGGTCAGAAAACCTTGTCGTCAAAACCCCATTCTGGAAATCTCTCTCAACGTCAACACGTGTGCGCCCGTTGAAAGGAAGGTGTTCTGTTTTTAATTCACGGAGAAGTCCCCAGGGTGCTTGTGCTGAAAGCAGATATGAGAAATTAATTGCCTCTTTATTTAGATGCCATTCTCCTCGTTATTTTGCAGTTGAAACTGTTTTCCAGTTTCGTGGAGGGACGAAATTTCTGGTAACACTTGCATCAGATAAGGTGTCATTCTCTTCGCAGCAAATCATTCAGAGTATATTAGTTTTTTCTCACCATCCATAGTGTCTGCTAAAAAATTGTTCGGCCACATGAGTATGGCCAGCGGTGCCCACCTAGCCAGTTCAAGGCGCAGACTGCGCCAATGAAATGTTTAGTGGGGGAGGGGGGGTGAGGGATATTTCTCTCATTTGTAGGGAGCTCCTGCATTGGGGGGGGGGGGGTCATTACGGTATTTAGGGGTGCGCCGTTGCTCTTAGGGGGGGGGGCACCTTTGAGTATGGACAACAGTTTCACACCGGGGCACAGCATAAGTTCTTCTGAAAATTAATTTGAGATTATTTATTATTGTTTTTTATTTTTAATTACTATTATTTATTTTATTTATTTATTTATTTTTTGATAATGTGTCGCTAAATTCTTTTTTTTTTTCTTTGAAAAACTTCGGTTATATATATATATATATATATATATATATATATATATATATATATATATATATTATATATATAATATATATATATAACCGTTAAAAAAAAATAATATGATTAACAGGTGGTTACTTCAATTTCTAAATTAATTTTACAATTCGACCCTAGTAACTTTGTGACTGATTTTGAAAGATATAATTCTTATCTGGGTACTTATTGAAAAGGGAAAGTTGTTGTTGCTTTGTATTATTACCGAAATCCGCTATGAAAGTAACGCATAGTGGGGCAGCTCCAAAAACACTTCCCCTTTCTCTCAAACTCCCCACAAAACTTGCTCTTTCTTTTGAAAAAGTGTCATTACACAAAATCTCCTACACCGAGAAAAGTTGACATTTAGAAAAGTGCCCCGCCTCATTTTCGTCATTTTATAATTTTCCAGGGAAGGGGGTAAAGGGTATATAATTAGGGATTGCAATACCGGTATTCGGTATTTTTAAAACGTGATACCGATTATGGATTACCGATATACCGATATACCGTAGATTACCGATATTAGTACCGATATGAGAAATTTCTCAGTAAACCAAAAATATATTGTTTCTTTGCTATATTTCATAATTTTGTGCAAAAAGTGCATTATTTATCAAAATTTATTTTGAACAAATATAAAATGAATACACAGAAATGTTCAATGACGATGTTCAATCCGACAATTAAATGTATGCATTAAATGATAATGCATACATTTAATTGTCGCTAAACCTAGAACTCATTTTAGTGAACCAATTCCTTGCAGTTGAAAATACTCTTTCTGAATTCACGTTAGTTTGATGGTACTGTTAATAATACACGATACGCCCTCCTATAATTGCCTCGAAGACCTTCATCTTCAAAAATATTTGGTCTCTTGCAACCTGGTTTTGGATAAAAATGTGTTTGGATAATGTGTGTGTTTGTGTTTCCCTTCTATTGGGAGCAGATTTTCTTGTTATTTTTTTAAAATATAGCTAGTTGTAATTTCTCTTCGAGAGACAATTCTTTTCCAATATTTTAACACCGTTTTCAAGTTGACCAGGATAGGCTTGTGTTTGTGTTTTATGTTTGAAATTTGGTTTGAAATTAATGATGAACGTAACTAAATTTGATTTTTTTTTAAATTTTGTTTTCGTTTTCTTTTTAAAATTCTTCACAATTATGTAAATACCTGAAAATAGGTTCCTGTTGATTATGCCAAATCAGCATTTGTTGTATTAAAAAAGAAAGGTTTTTCTCAAAATTCAGTACAGTTGAGTCAAATAATAAAAATATATGGCATAAAAATATTGTAGCAATTGTTAGTTGGATTTATTTATTTATACACATAATTCATTCATAATTTCACTTGAAAATGACTTTTACAAAAGGGCAAGCGAGCAATCAAAGATATTAAAAAAGTAAAAACATGGTACACATAAATACACGAAAAATTTTATCCATTGATACTTCGTTAATTCGGGGCTCTTGAAGCCAAAATTTGTACATCTATACATTGATTTTGGTAGTCCCATTGAAAATATTTGTAACTTTAAAATAAGAATAAATATCTCTTAAGTTTAATTGAAAACTCTTTAATTGAGAGATATATTATTATTTTCATCTAATACCGAAAATTCCGATATTCGGTATACTGCAATCACTACACGTAATCATATGCATTTTATAGCGAAAACAGCAAAATGCATGTACACATGCATAATTAGTGTTTCAAAAATCTGGGGGCAATTGACATGCCCCTTTCCTTACGGAAAAATTCTATCCTGGTTTATCAAGAGTCGATTGTATGAAGTATAAAAATATTATAACTTGAAAGCTAGGTTTTGCCCCATACTGTTTTTATAAGGTGCGCCACTAACGTCACCGGTAGGAGATACATTCATTTTATGTCTTTTAAGGCAGTAAAAAAAAATTAATAAAACGAGAACAATAGCGGAACAAATCAAAAAATGATGTTTGAAAATTCCATACAATCCGTGGTTGGACAGTAATGCGTCTTTTTACGAGTTGAACTACCAGAATTTTCTTGTAGCGTGCCATAGCACATGTGCTTTCTTCATTCTTCCGTTATTTTGAAGACGAAAGAGAAGCGCATGAGGAATGATGAAAGAGTAATGGAAACACGTGCGCTATAGCATGCATCAGGACATTTCAACTCTCAAAAAACGGCATTAAAACCTTTCGTTCGTCTCCTCTTTCGTCAGGCTGAGCGCAAGAGTGTAGACATAGCTACACAGAAGGGTTTTGAGCTGTGAGACTTCAAGGCAATTATTTTCCCCTAAAAATGCGTTCTTATTTGGAGAAATAAAGACGAAAACTGATACAATACTGTCCAACCACGGATTGCATGGAATTTTCAAATGTCCAGATAAGACGAAGCTATGTCAATAAAGGGGAAAAGTAAAATTTTGATGCGTGAATTCCTCTCATTTGAATGAGACTCTGCTTCTGAAAAAGCGGACATCGGTAAAAAATAATAGATTCGTCCATTTCCGGCTGTAAAACGGATGTTTGTCTTTCCATACAATCCGTGGTCAGACAGTATGTGGGGATACAAATATTTTTGGACTAATCTAT
Organism: Uloborus diversus; assembly: GCF_026930045.1. Classification (NCBI taxonomy): domain Eukaryota; kingdom Metazoa; phylum Arthropoda; class Arachnida; order Araneae; family Uloboridae; genus Uloborus; species Uloborus diversus. The sequence continues at coordinate 218,981,584 of NC_072732.1, forward strand.
ACTTTCGAGCATAGCCAGTTCCGATCGATAATGGATAAACAGGGGCGCTCCGAACCATTGGGAAGAGAATAAAATAGAGGGAGTGTAGACTTACATTCATGAAACCAATACCCCAAGTCACGTGATAGATTTTAAAGCAAAGCATTGGAAGGAATCAGGTTTCTTTCTCTCGTTTCACTTAAAACGTGCCAGCCATTCGTCGTCGTTGGGTCACGTGACTTGGGGTATTTGGGTCCGCGTTTGCTAAGCCAATGATTGGACTTGCTCCCTCCATTTTAATTCCTGCTCTAAGCTCTGAAGAGGGGAGTGGAAGTTCCAAATTAGCCGAATAGAACTCCAAATTTTGCCGAGTGAAAAAATACGGGTTTGGACACATGAGTACATTTTACAAAAAGGGATCTTCGGGGGGGGGGCGTTCTTTTAAACGCCCGACTTACAATCTTGTCCCAAAATTTGTCGAATAAGGAAAATTTTGGTGCTCATAAGGGTCTCACGTTACCTCCCATCGGGCCACCGCGTGGATAGAATGCAAATCATTTCACGAAAGTTTTTCTTCGATATTCTTAAAAAAGACTAAACAATCCGTCCATTTTAAATTCCTCTGTAATTTTCAATAATGGTTCTATAAATTTCATTTACAAAAAATCAATTCAGTTTCTTTCTTCTGAACTAATCACTAAAAAACCTTCCTCTTAATGCTCATTGAATGCTCAAAATGTATTCCAAGTTTCATCTCTCAACAACTACAATTCAAACTCCCCATCAATGTTTAAAAGATTTTCTCAAAAAGCAATTCACTAGTCCATAACATTTCTTTTGAATGAAAAGCAATTACCATCTATAAACTCTGCTCTACTTACGTCAGAAAGGGGAAATGATCCGTTGCCACTGTTCATTTTGAAATTAATAATGTTTATATTTAAGCAATGGGGTTCTAATTATTTGGTAAATCGGTTCCTTTGCTCCAAATTTAGTTTTTGAATTGCAAGAGATGTCAGCAGATCTTATCAGAAGTATAATGTGCCTTGAGATGGAAGAAAGAAGGGGATTTTTATGGCTACCATTCGAATCTCATCCATAATTTTGAGTTTATTTTTATATAATAAAAAGATGGGTACTTTAAACGATACAGCAATAAATATTTATAGTGATCGAAATATTTTTTTTCCTTGTTTGAAGTAAGGTTAGTTTTTCGTTTTTGTGAAACATAATCAGTTTAATAAGAACAGATGAGTTACAGTCGAACCTGTTTATCTCGAACCTGCCTATCTCGAAAACCTTTCTATGTCGAAGTTTTTCATTTTCCCTGTACCATAAAGTATTAATTCAATGTTTTCCCCCATGTTTGTCTCGAATGAGATTTTCTGAAAAACTGTATATCTCGAATTTCGACTAAAGCGTCTTTTTTGAATTCGATCCCCAACGATCTTTGTTAACTGGAATTTTTAGACAAGAACCATTTTTCTTAATATTAGCAGTCACATAATGCTCCAGAATTAAATCTTTATACAGAAGAAGCAAGTCTTCCAGCTATTATATCCATTCGGAAACTGAGAGGAAGGGTTGTTGATTAGTAAAGTTGCTTCCAAAGTTTTACTTTCGAGTCATTGCTCCAATTTCTTATTTTTAAAACTTTTTTCAAAACCTCTGTGCCTCGAAACCTCCATATCTCGAACTCTTCTTCTCTCTCGTAAAATTCGAGATAGACAGGTTCGATTGTATTAGTAGGCTTTCTAGACGTCCCGGTTTGACCGGGACAGTCCCAGTTTTCAGATGAAATCTCGGTGTCCCGGTCGGTTTACTTCATGTCCCGGAAAAAGATAAATTTGATCACAAATGACCGAAAAGGTCTTAAAGTAATAAACTGTGAAGGATTGTTTTGGATAATAACTTTATCATTTGTAACATTCACTAACTTTTAAAATTAATACCGGATTAACTTGTAACAATTTTTACAACAAGATTAATACCTCGCCCCCCCCCCTCCAAAAAAAAGGTCTAATGAAATCAAGAGTATAAATGTTGTTCACTTTTTTATTCATCATTCAAAGTGTTTTTTCTAACTAATTCTTTTTTTCATCTAAAAATTTTATCTACTTATGTCATTTTTATTTCCCCTGTTTTAGGTCTATAATTCGTAACCATTTATTCATGGCATCGAGAATAAATTGCCCTATAAAACATTCCAAAAATCAGTCAGAGGTGTGTACTCTTTTGAATGCTGGCGACGCTGGGGTCGGGGGGGGGGGGGGCATTCCGGTGTCCCGGTTGAACATTTCAAAAATCTGGCAAGCCTAGTTATTAGGATGTTTAATTCATTACGGTACCTATTTAACCGTAGCTACGGGCATCGTTATGTAAACGGGGAGGTTCGACTAATCAGTTAGCAGAGCACCAGAAATCGACAGAATGACCCAAAGGAAACTTCTAGTTTTGGAGGGGCTCATTTTCGGAGGGGGGGGGGGGTCAAACAGCAGATTTTTGTGCTCGTATTGAGATTCGGGGCGAATTTTTTTGACGTATTTACTCACCAAAATACGATTTCAGACTAGTTGGTTACCGCTTCCCCCCCCCCCCCCCCCATGATCCAAGCCTGGTATGATCGTCATTGTGTAATTTATATTTTACATTGTAAAAAAATCCAGAAATGTATTTTGTTATGGCAGAAAGTTTAAAACGGTTTTCTCCCTCCCGCAGCACGTATCTCATCTATTCAGAAAGCTTACTCTTATTTTCAAATAAGTAAGAAGTGGAAATTCTTACGCATGCGCAATCCGGTGAAGCGAGAAATGGAAATGAAAGCTGAAGTACAGTGCCGCACTGATGCCACGGAAAGAATTTTTGTTCGCCGCATGAATTCAGTAAGTGTAAGATCATTTTTGAGTCTTATATTTTATGTTAATTTATCTTCATCAGATTAAAGCTGAAAGTAAGCGAAACCTTTTCTTTTTACTTCCTAGGAACGTACAGACACCCGAAATATCCATTTTGACGATCCCCAAGTTAATTACAACGAGTTTTCTCGCGACGTCTGTATGTACGTATGTATGTGTGTATATGTGTATGTACGTCGCATAACTCAAGAACGGAATGTCCTAGAAAGTTGAAATTCGGTACGTAGACTCCTAGTGGGGTCTAGTTGTGCACCTTCCTTTTTGGTTGCATGCCCCTTTTTGGGGTGAAATCATTGTTAATTTCGATGTAAACTCAAGTGGTGTTATAATTTGGCGGACACTTGGCGATATATTGCCAGTATTTTGGTCGCCAAGTTTTGTCACCAACTTGGTCACAAATTTGGCGATTTTTTTATTTTTTTATTTTTAATGTGTTTTAATTTGGTCACTGTTGGTGATATTTAGAGAGTAAACTATTGAATCATATTAAAACTGCCAATAATGAGAAAATGACATTAAATTGGAGTAAAAGGAAGTCATGTTATGCGCACATCAATTCGTTTTTTTAAATGAAAAGAGCAAGTTTTCCTTGACGTATGCGTAGAAGCAAAAGTAAATTAAAACTAAAACGTGGAACTAAATACCGAAAGGACACCATGAAAATTAATAATCCTCGTCCCGTTGTACAACTTCTATATTGTATTACTTACTGTCTGGATTTTCGAACTAGAAGAATTTTATTTTTACTGGCAGGATTTTATTCTGTCATAACAACGACTCTTCTGGTGTTTTAAACAAATGAAAGACTTTCACAGAATGAGTAAGTAAGTCCCTTTACAAATTTTAATTCTCTACCATTTTTGTGTTTGCAACTCTTAAGATTAAAATATATATATAAGATTAATATATATATATATATATATATATATATATATATATATATATATATATATACTTTACGTCGTACATTCACATATTTTAAGTGCAAGTGTGTCTCGTTTTTTTCTTTTGAGTTTATGAGTTGAAGAACATAATAAACTCAACATAAGTGTCCTTGTGTATGCTGTTTTATGTGAAAATCCTTGCTTACCGATTAGTATATATAAAATATACATAAAAGAACATTTATGCATAAAAAATCGTGAATTAAATGTTTTTTTTTTAAATTGATAGTTCATTTTTAAGGTTCAGTACTTTCATTACCTTGTAAACAGTGTAACTGGATTTTTAAAAAAAAGCAAATAAAAACTTACTAATTTGGTGAAAATATGATACTTCTCGTTTTCAGAAAGTAAACCCCCTCCCTCCCGGCGCTCCCAAAGAAATTTTACATCTTTCGTAATGAGAAACTTAGCGTTTCAGTATTTAAAAATGCTGATATCTCTTTAAATATTCGCATTAGCATTAAACTTCCCAAGCCTTAAGTTAGTTAACTTTGAAATTCTGTAAAATAGTAATTTCTGTAAAAATAGTAGAGTGTATATTCGTTAAAAAATGTCTTAACCCTTAATAACCTAGAGTTTCAATTTTGATACCAATCTTTTAAACCGAACCGAATGTTCACATTACTGTTTTTTTTTTATAGGTTGACTGTACGTATTTTACTGTTGTGTAATATTCTTTCCAACGAAATTTAAAAAAAATCAAATGTCATTATTGTCTTATTTTATCTATGACATATTACTCGCGCGGCAAAGTGAACTAGTAAACACATTTTACTTAAAAGTTTTGTTGAATACAAAATATTGTGTATTGTAAATATTGTAAAATAAATATTATGATTTTTTTTTAGCTATTTTTCCCTTCATCTAGACCCTCAAGCAAACACAGTAATATTAAAAATAAATCACTTTCGTAAATCAGGCTACTAAGGGTTAATATTTCGTTACATGAGCCTAAACCTTTGCTAATAGCAAAAGAACCTGAACGGTTACAGAAAAAAGTTTTACACATTATTAAAATATTTGATTTATTTTATTTTATTTTATTTTTTTGCTTGTTGACATGAAGTACTATTTATATCATCCGAGCTTCATCAAAATAACTTATTTGAGTTGCAGTGTACCTGTTTTACCACTTGATTGCATAAATTAAACAAAATTATTTAGCATATCCCATGCATAAATTATACATTTTCTATTGCAAGAAACTTGATTTGAAGCTGAGTGAAATTACGCTCTTAAACTAAATTTCACACTGATAAATATTTTGTAATCTCAAATTTCATTCCAATTTCGAAGAAATAGACAATCTCAGGTTAAATGTTTTTAAAAATACGTCTGTAGAGATGGTAGTGGGGGCATTCCACGGTATTTTTGACATTTATGTAGAGTCCGTAACATGACCTTTTTTGCCATAACTTTTTAATTTACTGTTTGATTAGCATATTATTTTATTTTGATCTTTTCCTACCAACACACCAGCTCAAATTAAAATAATTTGCAAATCAAACGGTAAGTTAAAAAGTTACGGCAAAAAAGGTCATGTTACGGACTCTACATAATGTCAAAAATACCGTGGAATGCCCCAGTTGCTGATATTCAAGTTTTCTTTCTTTGGATTTTCTTTGTAATCTTTGTTTCAAATTTAATTTCAATGAATTGAAAATTGGCATGTATTATGCTGTTAATCATGCTGTCGTTAGAATTTCAATTTTGACATCCATTGCGAATAATATGAATGCTTATTAAATAAAGCTTAACCTTGAAGTGTTAACTATATTAATTTTAATTGGTTTTGTCAATAGGAACCATGAAATTGATTTGACATTGGCAAATCAAAATCGCACAAGATGTAACGTAGAATTTACGAAAAAAAAATCATAATTACATGTTTAAACAGTTTTATTGCTGCTAGATGTGTTACGGCTTCTTCCTTTTACGTACAATGTTCTGCTTAATAGTTTTTCTGTTTATCGTCTGCGGTTTATATTTCTTTTTATGTATGGCAACAGCGAAGAATTGTAACGGAACAGGGGGGAGTTTGTGAATAACAACGTGGCATAGACTAATAATAAGAGTAGACCGAGCTTTCTCATTCTTGCTGATGAAGAAAATTGGTTCATAGATGTATCATGTGACTAGTGGAAGGGCTTGGCGAAGACTTTGGCAGCATGGTTGCTAGATGGCAGCATTATCTATAGTTTGGCACTCGATATGTATTTTAAGACAATGTGTTTTCATTAAAAAAAACTTCCAGGTGCAGAGATTGAACTGTTTTTCTTTTAGTTATGCATTATTTTGACATTAGTAATAGTTTTTGATCAGTTTTCGGTAACTTTTATTTCATTTGGAGCTGTCAGCGTTGACGTGAACGAAATGGCGTAAACGTTTTGCGTTAACGCAAAAATGTACTAATCGGTATCTTAAATGAAACTGTAGGTAAAAATCTTACCGTTTGCTGATTCTTGGTCGCTTGCATCTTTTATTGCTTAGAGAGTTATTGAAATTGACTAAAGAAAATGCACAATACTATCTAAACGAAAAACTCACTATATTAACAAAATGTTTACAACTTAGAATAACAAATTTACAAATCGGACTCCATAAAAGATCATTCTTCCGTGTTCCATAAATTCTATTTATTTTATTTCGCGCTGGCGTTGATCGTCTGCTACGATTAACGCCCGCTGTTGCTAGGATATCCACCAGTCACATGGTTTGGTTTATGAGCAGCAAAAGGGTTGCCATAGCTCGGTCTACTCTTATTATTAGTCTATGCAACGTGGTAGTTGAATATTTTTTCTCGCCCTACGTCGGCGGAGAACTGTATTATGTTATATTCAATAAAATATCTTCTTTTGTTTAAATACGTTTTGGAATTAGTTAATGAAGTTTAGAATTATTGATATATGAGATTTTCTGAGTGAATTGGAAGAACATAAATTATTGGAGGCACCCGGTGAGATAAGCGCTTTATACTGAGATAAGTGCTTTAAACTAAGATAAGTGCTTTATTCTAAAATTCTTTATTCTATTTATAAAATCTGTTAAGAAGATAATTGGACGTCTTGAGAAGATTTACAGCTGATATTTTATTTACTTGTATTTATTGCATAAGATCATTTTCCGATGTTTCATGAAAATATTATTATTTGAAGTATTAATTTGATTTGTAGAATATTTTACGGTTAATATTTTGATGAGTTCTTATTGAGGATTACACTTAATTTTTCGGAACTGATGCTGATTTGATATGCGAGATGTATAAATTTATTTGAATTAAGAATTTGGACTTTAATTCGATTACTTTCGATTTAGTATTATGGAAGGGGCCGATAGAACTCAAATAATAGCTTCTAGAGGAAGAATTAAAGCTTCTGTAACAAGACTTGAGAATACATTTAATGATATAAATACGAAAAATGAAGTTTTGATACGTATTCAAAGGTTAGATACTTTATTTACGGAATTTGAAAAACGTGATGTATTATTAGATGATAAAGATTCTGAAATAGCAGAATTTGAGGAAAATTATTTTAGATTAAAAGCTCAGTATCAAAATAAAATCGAAAGCTTTCATGTTCCGTCTCAGATAAGGGAAGTACAAATTAATGGTGGTGGTTCTACTGTAATGCAAAATGCGGAGACAAATTTAAGTAATTTCCGATTGCCAAAGCTAAATATTACGCCTTTCTCTGGCAATTTTAATGATTAAATTAATTTTAAAGATCTTTATCTTGTAACAGTTCATAATCAAGATTCATTATCTAATGTCCAAAAGTTTCAATATTTGAAAGGGTTGCTCACCGATGAGCCAGCGTCTTTAATTAAGCATATTCCCTTATCTAATGCTTCATATTTGGAAGCATGGGAAAAGCTATTGGATAGGTATGATAAAAAGAAGAAAATTGTACAGTCTTTGATAGGAACATTTTTAGAACAGAAAGGTATCTCACAGGCGAATGATACAAATTTAAAGAACTTTATGGATACAAGTGATGAAATTATTAGAGGATTGAAAGCTCTTGATGAGGAAGCATCAAGTAGAGATCCTTGGTTAATTTATTTAATGCTTCAAAAACTTGATACAGAAAGTAGAAGGCTTTGGTCTTCTGAGACTGCTAACGTCCTTCTTTGAAATCATTTTTTGATTTCTTGAAAACAAGATGTTCGTCTCTTGAGTTAATAATGAACAACGAGTTAAAAAAAGTAGAACCAATGAAAAATAATGTTGGAATAAAAAATCGCTCAGATGTCAGAATTACTAGAAATTGCATTAAGTGCCATGGAGTGCATCCCTTGTTTAAATGCGTGAAATTTAAAAGCATGGATTTTAGTGGGAAAAAGAATTTTGTAAAACGAAACCAATTGTGTTATTTGTGCTTAAATTTGCACAGGGTAAAAGACTGTCCGAATTCACATTTAAAGTGTATGTTGTGTCAAGCAAAGCACAATACATTATTGCATGAAAATATTAAGGGGAATACTGCTAGTGTTTCTGAATATTTAGTTGAGAAAAAATATTCAACTACCACGTTGTTATTCACAAACTTCCCCCTGTTCCAAGGGGGGATTCTTCGCTGTTGCCATACATAAAAAGAAATATAAACCGCAGATGATAAACAGAAAAACTATTAAGCAGAACATTGTACGTAAAAGGAAGAAGCCTTAACAAGATGTGAAATTACCAACTAAATATTTTATAGTACGCAACATTATAACTAAGATTTAAAACAAAACACAGATAAACGATTCCGAAACTTTCGAAAACATTTTTAAAAATTACAGAAAGAGAATTCCGAAATACTCTGAAACATTTCTGGAAATTACAGTAAGAGGATTCCGAAATTCTCAGAAACATTTTTGAAAATTTCATAAACCGCAGCTGCTTTATATATTCAGATACGTTTCCGGATTTGTTTACAGTGTAGTGTCACAGAAATTCATATATTAAAGTCTGCTTGTTGTATTTTCCATTTAGTTTGTCAATGATATTTTTTAAAATTCACACTCGTCAAAAAATTTCGCGTTTTCGTTTTAAATTTTTTCTTTCTAATAAAACTTTTTGCTTTGACATGAGTGCTTTTATTTTGATCGTCAATAACTTTCCCGTTATTTATTATAATATTTTTGTGAGTCAGTTTGGTTAGGGTAAACATTGTTCACTTACAAATAGAAGACCAAATTGTGTTAAGTTCTAATTTTCGCCTAAAATGAAGACTACCATAAACAGCTGTTTCGAGGCTAATATCAACCCTTGATCACAGTAAAATAATTGTTCCTCCCATAATGTAAGAGCTTATGCTTGGGTTATGAGCGAGAAAGGGTGTCGAAAGTTTAAAATTCCAAGACTCGAAGTCTGTCATTTTCTCTCAAATTACGCAATTCTGCCTGTGCTTGCGGAGTCGGGCTGATTTTGTGTAAAGAAGTCGGAATCGGAGTCGATGGCTCAAAAATTCCCGGAGTCGGAGTCTGCCAATTCCCCTCCGACTACACAGCCCTGGTTTTGAGGAAATGTTTGTTCGCCCCTATGAATGTATATCTATGCCTCATGCGGTTTTCCTTCCATTTCCCTGTAAAATCTAGAAATAAAATTAATAAATTACTTTTTTGCTCTTAATAATTTCAAAGGAGTAATGATAACTGCATTTCGTGTCATAAATGCAAGGGTTCGTTCGTAAATTTCAATCTGCATTTCCTCTATAATTTGAACGCATCTCGCAGCAATGCAAAAAAATCAAAATAATTTGATTTTTTTTTAATTAAAATTATGCTCCAAATAATTGACATCTACAAAATTGGATAATAAGAGGGACTGTTGATCGATTTATTAATAGTCGGCAAATTTGCACGCACTTCTTAATTTGGAATAAAAATAATTCATCATCATTTCGTGGACAGTGTTCCATTCTATTAGAGTAGGTTCGATCTCCATTCATGCCGCAAGACCGACAGCGCCTTGAGCAAGAGATTATTCGATTCGACACCTCCTTCCTTCCTATCGTTCGATCGGCGGAAAGATGCTTTGCTTCGAAAACCCCTTCTATTTCGGGCCATAATCTATTTTCGAACCTTGCCCCACAGAGCACTTTCTCCGACGACGCCTAGCTACGATTACCCCATGATTCATCTTTCTGACAGGTTGGCCTAGCTTTCGAATGCTCCCGATTCGGAGGCTCCCTCCTTTTCACGTTCGATTCGATTTTTTCCTTCCGCAGCATCTTCGAAGAAAGGAACAGCTTCCTGATTCACGAAATTCGGAATACTTTCAACTTCGCAGCGTTGAAAAGCTTTTCTGCTTCTTGTTTTCTACTCTCCCTCCCCAACCCCCTGTCGAACAACACCTTGAGGAGGTGTTATTTGCAAACGATAATAGGATGCTCTTCTTCCCAGTTGATGATATTTCCTGGTGACTTCATCCGTCAAACCTCTGGTTCAAGGAAGAAGGCTGCTCTCGGAAACGGATCGATCAAATTGATGAGATGCGAAACTGGGCTATAATGGTCATCGCGAAACTTTCTTCTATGTCTATCAATGCTGATATTCAAGATTTTAAAGATAAAAAAGGTCACTAACTTCCTTGAAAGGTATTGGAGCCAAATGCTAAAAATGATCAGTTCCCACTAGGCTTCCATCTGTACACCATTTTTGTTTGAATCTTTGAATTAAGTGTCGGTATATATACAATTGGCTGTCTATTTAATGACTTTCGAGGGAACACAAAAAATCGTCCTTAAGTAGAATAGTCCTTAAATAGAATGCTTTTAAAACTACAGGGGAACATCCAGGACCGTGAAAAGTCGTCTTTAAATAGAGGAAGTTGTCAAATAGAGCGTCGTTAAACAGAGAGCCTGTAATTCACGCTGACTCGAAAGACGTTGGATTGAGCAATGCCATTAGAAGCGATTGGCGTTCTAAACTTACCAGCCCTAGCCAACACCAGGGTCATTTGCGTATCGAATTTGCCTCGCTTCAGTACATTTTCCTTCTAGTTGCCCAGAAAAAAATTTCACACGCAAGCAGACACAGGTAAAGTGGGAGAAAGATACCTAATTTTCTAAAAATGTTCAAAATGTGCTATGTACTCCTTACAGTATTTACGGTACCTTACAGTACAACACAGAGTAAGAGAAAGATACTAAATTTCCTAAAGCTGTTCAGAATGTGTTACGTATTCCTTACAGTATTTAAATCTCAAAATTTCCTTCTTGAAAACGTTCACGATTCCAAAAAAGAAAAGAGAGAATAATCACTTTTTTTAACTGTTTAATAGGAGAGCTTTTTTTTTTTTTTTTTTTGCCTTCCGTGAAATCTCGCACTTCCAAATTTTGTACCTCTATAAAAGGAACCACATCCCCTTAAAACTGTTGAGTAATTTCATTACTGAAAGAGAGACACTCAATCACAACAAGTCCTCCATGTTTGGTTGAAACTCAGAAGGACATGGTACATTTGATGCCAAGCGCCAAACACAGGCGACGAGCTATTTTGGTAAAACTCGGTGTAAAAAAGTTATTCGTGCCAGAAAAGTTACTAGAGACCCCTTCGTTATTGCACAAAGTTATGAGCTACAAAACATTCGTGAATCGTTGCAAAGAAGAGACCGAGGGGACATGATTCAGTTGTTTAAATTTATTAAAATAAAAGATGTTACGGGGCTGAAGTTTAGCACTGAAAACAGGACTAGGGGTCATTGTTTTAAGCTATTTAAATCTCAGGCTAACACGAATATTAGGAAAAATTATTATTATAACAGGGTAGTGGAACCTTGGAACAGCTTACCGGAAGAGGTGGTAATGAGTACGGGAGTAGATAGTTTCAAGAGGGCCATTGATCTTCACTGGGGATTGTAAATTGACTTGGACTAGTCTAGCTGGGCCCAGAGATTCTTTTAAGATAGTTTTAAGAGGGCCATTGATCTTCACTGGGGATTGTAAATTGACTTGGACTAGTCTAGCTGGGCCCAGAGCCTGTTGCTGGTCGTCACTTTTGTATTTGTATTTGAATCTAACCTACTACTATTTAAAGTACATCCTGATTTTAATCCATTGATAAAGGGATTCCATGGAAATTTCAAATTCGGTATATAATATTTTTTACAATATAAATATGTTGAATTTTTCCTTTCTTATGAACATTAAATTTTTCCACACTTAAATGTTCAAGATTTTTTCTCCCTTTGAACTTTGACCTCTAGCTACTCGCTACATTGAGTATCTCTCAAAACTACCATGGAAAAATAAACTTCTACTTATCTATCTTATCTATCCTACCACTACCTAGTCCTACCACTATCTATACTACCGATCCCATCCTATTTATTTATTTGTGTATATACTATATCTATATATCTTATCAATTATATCATAGCTATTTATCTTCTCTATCAAATCCCATCTTTCTATGGAACTCTATCTATCCTATCTTACATATTTATCTATCTCTGTCTATCTTATCTATCCTATCCCACCTATTTTTCTATCTCTATTCATCTTATCTATCATGTCCTACCTATTTATCTGTCTTTCTATCTTATTTATCCAATCCAATCTAACAATTTATGTCTCTTTCTATCTATATATCTATATATCCCACAGAATCGATCTGTATCCCACAGTATCTGTCTATAATCTATCTATCTGTCAGCCTCATATACAATGTTTAATTTAATTAGGAGTTCATCAAAGATTCTTTTAAGAGCTCCGTACTTTTCAATTTTTGACCATTTTTACTTATTCAATGGAATTTAGGCTATTTAAGCATCAAGATAAATTTACAACATCATAGAGCTCCCACCGTTAATCTTTATGCAGAAGAATCACCTGAGTTGTGAAAAGTAATATTCCAAAGGGAGGGGGGAAAAACTTAAAACGGCTACGCATGGTTGCGTCCAAGCCAGCTTTTGAAACTGAGTTTTCATGACTTCTCGCATTCATTTCAAAGGCGGTACGTTTTTCTTTTCTTCCTTTTGTTTTTCCAGTTGATTGCAATTTTACTTTTTTTTCTGATCTTTTCAGACGGTTCCAATTTTAGATTAAATGTTTTAAATAATAGATGGAAATTTGCTCTCTAGTTGTTTTGCTGAAAAGGGAAATTTTCATATTTTTTACACCGAGGAAAAAAAAGATTCATCAGCTAAAATAGTATATTCAACGTCGAAAGATTTTTTTTTTTATCTTTACTAATAATAAAGCTGAAAGTTTCTCTGTCTGGATATCTGGATCTCTGTGACGCGCATAGCGCCTAGACCGTTCGACCGATTTTCATGAAATTTGGCACAAAGTTAGTTTGTAGCATGGGGGTGTTCACCTCGAAGCGATTTTCCGAAAATTCGATGTGGTTCTTTTTCTATTCCAATTTCAAGAACAAAACTATCATAAGATGGACGAGTAAATTACGAAATTAGCATAACGTGGAACCGTAACATGGGCACAAGCCAATTGACGAGATACGAAGTTATCATAACGTGGAACTGTAACATGAGTACAAGCCAATTGGCGAGAAAATTCACCATACATTATTTACGAAATTATCATAACGTGGAACCGTAACATAGGCACAAGCCAATTGGCGAGATACGAAATTATCATAAAGTGGAACTGTGACAGGGTACAAGCCTACTGTCGAGAAAATTCACCATACATTATTTGTAAATATACAGGCGAACCAAAAGACCTTTTAATTTTTCTATTACGGGCAAAGCCGTGCGGGTACCACTAGTCTGAAGTAAAAACAGATTGATTAAAAGAATTATTGTCTAATTGACCAAAACAAATTTTGCTGTGCAAGTAAAAAACTACTGTCGTTTGTTTAAGAATCCGTTTACTAATCGTTTTCCAAGAAAATGAACGTAGTTACGTTTCATGAAAAACAAAATTTTAACACCAATAATTTAAACAGCGTTTGAGTAATTAAAGATGGATAAAGTGTTTTTCAAGAAAATACTAACATTTCGGCAAAATTTTAACAAAGCTGTAGTACATTTGAGAATGAATCACCCAACGTTTTGACCACAACCATGGTTTAATTAGTATAGGAACTCAAGGGAGCTAGCTCCTACCCTACTTTCAAGTTTTATGCAAATTTTAACATTTTAGGCGAAATTCAGGCAACTCACGAGTAAAAATAAGTTGTGGACACTGTATAGCTCCTACATTTTTCGGGAGAAATTAAATTCTGACCACAACTGTTGAATGGGCAAACATTTTTTCATGCATTTCAAAAAACGTTTCGCTTTTTTGTTTCTCCCTTTTATTTGTCTACTTTATCTCTCGTACAGTTTCCTTTCCTTTTTGTCGCTAAAAGAAAACAAATAAAATGCAGCTAATCTAAATATGTAGTGCATTTGACAGAAAAATGACGGAAGGTAAATGGAGGGTATTTTATTTACTTTTGTTGTAACAAACGAAGTAAAGGAGGCTCATTGGAAATAATTTTCTGTCGCTCGCAGTAAATAAGGAAATAAAAGATTTCTTAAAATAGTAATGACAATAATAATGACAACAATAATGACAATAGTTTTATCACTTTTATTGTAAGTTCATCAAACTTTAAACCCGATACTCAGCATTTGTACTGTTGACACCCTCCAAGTTTTGCAGTTACTGCCCTTTGTCTGTCCACGGCAGAATGGGGGTATGCGCCAAGAAAAGCCTGGGCCACCCATTGGTCCCGGCATTAGAGCACAAGGCGCGTTTTCCACCGACCAGCGCATTAATGTTTTATTATTATTATTATTATTATCGGTGTGAAAGTTTTTAAAATCTTTTCCTGATGGTTCGGAGCCTACTTTAAGCGGTGAGTACAGTCGAGTCCCGACTTACGCGAGGGATGCGTTCCTAGACTCGTCGCTTAAATCGAAATTTCGCGTTGTGGAAAAATGTATGCATAAACATTTTTTAGAAACATACTAAATTTTTTAGACATTTTTAAGCGCTCCTCAAACTGCTTTAAAGCATTCCTCAACTATACATTACAGTTTCTTACATAAAAAACTCAACTTTTACTGTATTTAAAAAATAAAAAAGCTGTTTGATTCAACTTAAAATAGTTAAAATGCGCAAAAAGAATGATTGATAAAATAAAACAACACGGTACGTACAGTATGTAGTAATAATAAAATGCTGCACTATAATAGTACTGTACAGTAGATACAGTAATAATATTTATGAGTTAAAAAAATGAAGATGATGAAGATTTATGCTGCATAATTAGATCGTTATTTTTTATTAAATACATTTTAAAATACGGCTGCTTCAAATTTTCTTTTATAACGTTTTCATTTATGGCAACAAGCCCCTCTTCCCAATCTCTTTAATCCACAATGCAAGAGCAGCTTCCATTTTCATATACTTTACTCAGACTCTGCAAGTTTGAAACTACGTTCTGAACTTATACGGATATCATTTTGTTTTGACTTTTAACTGTACGTATGGAAGATTCACTCATACTTATTGCGTTGCTACCGTCAACCTTTGGTAGTTGTCCAAGCATATCGAGAATTTTAATCTTCTTTTTATTGTTAGAAACTTTATCCCCCCCCCCCCCCCATCTTCATAAATTTAGATGAAGCAACTCACTAAGGTGCCATTATATCTCTTCAACTTCAACGTTTAGAATGTAAAAAACGAAAGCTTCTGAGCGGTTTTTTATGCGCTAACAACGTAATGCCTAGACTAGTTTGATGTGGGAATTTTCGATGGTCAGTGTGATGCTAATGAGATGTAATAACATTCGCAAAATAATATATTTAGTTGTCTATAACGAAGCCGCTACTTCCTTCTAAAGACATTCATGTTGTGGACGAGGAATTCGCTCGCGTCAGCTCTAAAATTCGTTACTCGTGGAAAATTCGCGTTATAGCCATTTCGCGTAATTGAATCGCGTTGTAGCGGGAGTCGACTGTACTCCAGTGATCTGTAAGGGCACTTCATGTAGGGTCTTCCACACGATGGTTAATTGTTCGGTTACTATCAAAGTAGTTATAAATCAATTAAGTACCAAGAAAAAAACATGTAATATGAAGATAAATAGACTAATATTATGTGGACTGCAGACTCTTGGTCATTCTCAACTGTTCAGAACATTAAAGTTTCACATTATCTATTCCTCTTTTTATTTCAGGCCTAGAAATTTTGGGTTCAACGAAATTTAAACCATAGAACTGGCAAAATGTGTAAATATACTTTTTTTTTTTAAATTCTGAAATGAAATGGGTCATATTTTTAATATGCTTTTATTAGCTTCACTTGTATGTTTGTAAGTAACTCTCCTTTGGACTAAGAGCTAGTGGCTTATTACTGTTAGTACATTCCACCACTTGATGAGCGTTCGTAGCTGAGCGGTCTAAAGCGCGGGTCTTCGCTGACGTCCACGTCCGGGAATCATTAGGCGTGCGTTCTAATCTCGTCTACACCAAAATTAAATTTATAATCTTGCAAATCAATTTTCGCCCACTTTTTGTGATCGGATTCTTTTAAAATTTGGAATGCAACCTCAGACCCGATGACAATGTAACATTCTATAATCAAATTAATTTATTAACGATAAGTTATTAGTTTATTCTAATTAACACGCTTTTATTAGCTTAACTTGTATGTTTGTGGGTCCAACTTTCCTTTGGACAAACAGCCAGTGGCTTATTAGAATTACTTACAACGTACAAATCAGAGCTACGGAGTGTAACAATGTTTGCACATGAATTTACCAGAAAGCATTCAAAATGTCTGATGCAAATAATGCAATAGAATACTAAAATACATTCCATTATAATAATAGTTTAAAAACTAAAAAAACACGCTTTTGTAGCAAAATGAACTAAAAAGTTAAAAATAATCTTTGGATGACAAGTATATAAAGTAATTGACCAAACACTTAATTTTACTGTAATAGAAAAAAAGCGGGAGGGGGGGGGGCTTCTTATCAATTGTCTTAAATTTCTTCCACTTGTTATCCATGCAAAAATGTAAAAAGGCAGCTCCCCACGCTTTTTTTCTATTACAGTAAAATTAAGTGTTTGGTCAATTACTTTATATACTTGTCTTCCAAAGATTATTTTTAACTTTTTAGTTCATTTTGCTACTAAAGCTTGTTTTTTTAGTTTTTTAAACTATTATTTTTTTACTAACAGGCGTCGTTTTCTAAATCACACGCAGAATTTCCCTATTCGCAGTTTTATTAAAAGTCATAATTTTCTTATTTTTTCTTTTTATCTCTCTTTCCTTTTTTCTTTTTGCAAATGTTGTCTGTTATATGAAGGTTTTAAACAGAACTTACAATGTCCTTAATTGTTCTGAGCTGTATAGCACCCACGTCCTGCTTAGCCACTACTACGTTAGACAACAAAAGTACACAAGAATACAGCTTTCTGTGGAAAAGTTATTTAATTTCCTCTCATAAATCGAGAAAATGGCTTTGCCAATGTTGTTGAAGTTTCGTGCACTAAGTAGAAATCACCCATTCTTCATTGACGAGGTACGGTATCGACGTGTAATGGGCTTATTTCGTCGAATATTGAATCCAAATGATTCATTCCGGTCGGTTGTAAAAGGCGACGAAGACATAAAAAGAGTCTTAAAAAGCGCTTGATCACAGTTGCGTTGAAGCGAAACCAACGGTTGGGCAAATGTTGGCTAATATTGTTTGTTGACTTTCTCTCTTGGGGCATTTGAGATTGAGTACTAAATAAATTGTAATTAAGCTTGTGAAAAGTATCTTACTTTATTTTGTAGTGTGGTTGCAAAAATTAAAAGTTGTGCGACTCCAAATGTTACGCCTCTTTTGTTTTTGTTAATTTTCTGGTTTACTTACTTTCTCCTAACTTTTTCATTTCTTTTTTCTTCCATTTTTTTTTTTTTTTCATTTTATCGTCATTTTTCTGTTAAGAAAAAAAAAAAGAAAAGAAAAAAAAAGAGAAAAAAAAGGGGGAAAAACGGACAGTTCATTTACTGGATTGTTTTCACTGTTGGTCGGACATCCCTACCTACAGTACTAGTGATGAATTCTCTTAATAAACTGCCAGTATATAAATGAAGCTAGTGTCTTGATGCTTTACAATTGTAATTCTTTGAAACACGCTCATAATTCATACGTAATATTATGCATCCCTAAGAGTCCGTTTATTTTTTATATCTGACTACTAAGAAGGTTTAGATAATTGGTGTCCAAAAAAGTAATACATTTTTGATGCATCACTTACAGAAAACTTTCATTTAATTTGTGTCTAAAGAATTCTTCCATTTTTGATGTCTCACTGTTGAGAACTATTACTTAACTACAGTCCCTCCATCTCAATCCACGCCAAAACAATCGCGTGTCAGAATCACAGAGTTGTCAGGATAGACTCTGAAGATGTGGGGCAGAAATCGGCGCGTGAGCCGAATCTCCAACCGTTATTCAAATTCTGTTCTTTGTCAGGAAATCGTCAAGTTTTCTCTTTGTTGATCGCGTAATCATGTCGGCGGGAAGGAAGATGTTCGTAATAACAGGGTGTGGTGGGTAATGAAGCGCTATGAACGATTCAGGTTATCTTCCAAACTGCCGCCGATTCAAAGAGAAGCTTGCTTTTGTTGATTGTTTGGAATGCTGGAAAAGGAAGCGTGAAGGTGTGAACGCTCTTTTTAACCGACTTCAAAAAGGAGGCGGTTATCAGTTCATACCGTATGTATGTTTTTTTTTTTTTTTGTTTGTCCACTCATAGCGTCTCACCTAGTGAACCGATTTTAATGATTCTTTTTTTAATAGATAGGGGATGGCTCAACTTAGGTCCCATTACTTTGTTTGACCATATTTGTTCTGTAGAAAAAAAGTTATGGGCAAAAAACAGTAAATTTTATGCAATTAAAATGATATTGTAGCGAAGTTCGCACTTTTCATCCGTGGATAACGGTGGCTCAGTGGTAGAATTCTCGCCTCCCACACGAGCGACCTGGGATCAAATCCCGACTAGGACACAGTGAATTTTACTAAAATTTCGTTTCTACTGTTTCCCGTATTTTCTCGAATGTTCTATTAATTTCTGTATCTTTCCAAGTCTGAAAAGTTACAGCACTTTCTCAAGTTGTATATAAGGAGATGTAACATTCATTCGTGGTTCTGAATAAAGATCTCGAGTTGAGACTATTCGCTTCATTTGGCTTTCACATTGTCTTCGCTATCTTCATCTACGCGACAATATGAAACACATTGTTATTAAAGTTTGGTGCCATATAACAGTAACATTAATAGTAATTGTAATGATAATTTTGAATAAAGGCTTTTCTAAAGCAATACAGTGATATAGAACCGAACTTCTTTTTACTAGGTAACTTCTTACTTTTATTGAAATATCTACATTTACACTAAAAAGAATGAAATAAAAAAATTTTGAAAAAAAAAATAGAACCGACTTCAAAATTGCTCTAAAAAGTGAAAAATAATTTTATTCTTTAAACACCATCGATAATGCTTTTAAACATAATTTTTGAAGTTGGCGCAAAAACAAAACGTAAAATCTAGTGTAACCATGCTTCGTTCATATTTTTTTTCAAAAAAGCATCCAAAGTTACGAACGAAACATTTATATCGTTATTCAAATATGTTGTCATCAATGCATAATTTATGTGATAGTGAAGAAACTGGGCCTGGTTAAATTTATAGTTGTAGTTGAGTTATGACTGTGAATGATTTTATCTATCGTTTTTGCGCCAACTTCAAAAATTATGTTTAAAAGCATTATCGATGGTGTTTAAAGAATAAAATTATTTTTCACTTTTTAGAGCAATTTTGAAGTCGGTTCTATTTTTTTTTTCAAAATTTTTTTTAGCTTTGAAGATTTGTTCGCACTCTATTCGGGCCCGCGTTTTATATTAGCTGTTGAATATAGTTTGGTTTATTTTTTTCTTGCTGAATAATGAACGGGTTCGAATGATAGTGGCGTAAGTCAAAAAATTAATAGATTGAGTTGAGCATGTTTTTACTTTCTTCTTTAAAGGTCACTAGTTGTACAAGATGTACTATAATATACTGACCTCTGGAGGAGCATGAAAGATAGTTATCGCTGTTAAGCTATGGCTAAGGCAGACCGTCTCAGGATATGGTAACAAGGCTGACGGTCTAATTTGCATGTAATGAGGAATATGTTCGTACCAAGCCCCGCTTCCTATTTTGATATTCATATCATGAAAGTGCCAGCAAACTGGTAGCTCAAGAAAACTTAGCTCGCCAGTCCACAGTGGTGCTGTTCAACTCTCAAATTGAAGGCAACGCTTGTGTATTAGGCAGTAAGTCAACCGTCCTTAAACTTCAATGAGATGATATCTCCCTCCAGCTCGGTTATTCATTATTTCAGGCTAATGAATCTATAACAAGAACGAAACTACAGTATCTGGTTGTGATAACCAGACTGTCGGTATTTTGCATGCATAAAAATTGTCCACTCTCCTGAACTGCTGTTGGTAGGGGAGAATGATAACAGTGTAAGTTCGATTCCATGTCGTGGACTGGACGGCAAATTTTGGTTTATTTAAGTAATTGCATGTATTTGCCTTTTTTTTTTTTTTTTTGCAGTACATCAATCATAAGTGCAGACTGACAGTAGTATAAGTCACTAAAATTTACTTCAAAACAAGTTACAAGTATCTTTTTGATATATGTTAATACATAATAATGAAAAATATACCTATGTTGATGAACAATTGAGGCAGTGAGAAGCAAAGAGATGCAAGTGGCAAAATTAAAAATTTGGAGATAATCAGTACAAATCGTAAGTGAACCTCTCCTCTGTTTTGGGGCAAGAGACAGTACTAGTAGCCCTGGTAGTTATGGCTGTACAGCATGATTTTAAAATAAAAACAATGAAAGTCTACCTAAGGTCTGAACTTTAAACGCGTTTTACTCGAACTTTATAAAGTTCACTTACATCATCCCTTTGCTTATAATTACTTCAATTTTTCTCTTGAAATTTACGCAGTTCTGTATTCATTGAAGATGTTTTGCAAAACCTTCCATGACTCGAAACAAAGTTAGTGTGACTTATACCACTCTGATTCTAACCCATGCCTGTGGTTTTTTTGCCTTAATTACTCGTTTTCACTCGAATCATTAAAAGATAAAGTGTTGTATTTAATGGATAATTTTTTCACAAATTGAATTCGTTCCACTTCTGGAAATGGACGAAAACAGAAAAGGAAAGATTCCCAGCGACATTTGCATAGAATCCCGGAAGATATCTCCTCAAATTCTCTCGCGGAAGGATCTCGGTGCACACAGATCCCGTGAGCTCCACAATAAATATCACTTTATGGGCTTCCCACAAGACAGCCCGGGGGTTGTGCATCTGCCTCCGAATCTTCCCACCGGAATGGCGCGAAATTTCGTTCTGCTTTATTTGGTCTGGAAGGAGTGAAAGTTGTCTTTTCCTGTTTCATGTGGAGCGAATCTTCGCCCGCAGGTGGGTCAGGATGGGAGTTCGATGATAGGATTTAAAAAAGAATAAAAAGAAATCGGGCCATTCGAATCGTAAATTGCGGAGATGGCAAGATAATTGCTCCTCGTGGACATGGACGTACCTCTGGAAAAGAGAAGCGAATAATTAATTCGCATAGATTACAGATTAAACCGTTTTATGGAAAGGATTTGTTACAGGTAAAAGGAATGGGCTGCCTGGGAACAAGCAAACGATATATTTATTGAAACTATTTTCATTGTAATTGCTAGTAGCGCCATTTTGGTTTCTTTTATGTTCTTTGAAGAGGTTACAGATTTGTCACAGACTACTTATGAATGGTCTCATTTGCATTAAAGCAACGTCTTAATCAGAGACCCTCAAGACCCGAAAGCCGGGTTTTTTACTCCTTTGCATAATTTATTCATTTTGATTTTTTTTCTGTATAAATTATACTATTTTTTAAAATTGGTTGCTGATCACGGTTGTTTATTTTATCTCTTCTATTTCAGTTCTATACTTGTTTTCATTTTATTTAAAAATTTGTTTTATTGTCAGTAATCTGACTGGTAGACCCCCATGAAGTGTAAAATGCTTCGTTTTCTTTCTATAGAAATTCCGTTGTTGTGCGGTATATAGTCGAAATAAAAATCTTCAAGCGAGTGGACTGTATGCGTTTTATTGCTATGGACAGACAAGACAGGTTTTCAATGGCGATTTTCTTATCGTAACAAAAAAAAGGTTTGCCATATGTTGGCGTGAATAGTTCAAAGAAAATAACTTCGCCAGGGCGATAAAGTTACAAACACTGAACATCCCGCCCGGCGTTGAAATATAACATTATTTCAAATTTTCAAGAAATTACACAAGACAAAACAATTTTAAACACAATAGATAATAGAACATTTTAGAAAAGAGAACAAATATGAAAATTACAATAAACTGATTTAGTTAACAGGATGAAATTTGATTATCTTCAAGTGGCAAAACACTAATTTTTGATATTGGGCTTTTAAAAATGCCTTTGGCCGTACGTATTTCGGCAACTCTTACGTTTCTGTCTGGACCTGGAATTACCTTAACAATTCGACCCATTGACCAATTACATATGGAAAGTTGAATGTCCTTTAATAAGACTAACATGCCTGGAATTAAATTTTGCCTTTTAAACAGCCATTTAGATCGCTGTTGTAAATGGCTCGAACAGCTATTTTGCCAATAGTTCCAAATTGTTTGGACAATTTTTTCAAAATCTATGTGAACAGCCTTAGTTGTCATACATACAAATATAACAACATAGATTTTCTGAAAAATACCCTTTCTTTGACCTTTATATTTGATCTCAAAAGGCCCACATAAATCGATTCCAACATTTAAAAATGCAGGACTAGCGGTAACTCTTTCCGTAGGTAGATCCCCCATAATCTGGGTTGCCATAATGGGTTTGGTTTTGAAGCATTCAATACACTCATGAACTACCTTTCTCGCGGCACTTCTACCACCAAAGAGGCCAATATTTTAAGCGAATCGTGTTTAGTAGAGCTTGGGGTCCTACATGTAAATCCCTCTTGTGATAGTACTGGAATATGAGTTTTGTAAGTTTGTTTCCCGCTGGCAAAATAATAGGATGCTTCTGGTTAAAATTCACATCTGAATGCGAAAGTCTGCCCCCTACTCTTATTAATCCTTCCTGGTCTATAAAAGGATTGAGAAATTTTAACTAGCTTGTAGGCCTAACTGAAGTTCCCTTTTCCAGTGCCGATATTTCAGGTGAAAAATACCTTACCTGTAAATTTCTTAAGAGATGGTTTTCGGCATTTACACATTCTTCATGCGTGAGCAGACCTGTTTGTTTCACAGGAGACTTGCAGTTTCTACTAAACCTAAAAATAAATGCTAGAATCCTAATTAATTTTTGAAAGTTGTTAGTGATACCTAATAATCTGTTAAAGAAGTTAGAGTCACTACTAGAAGTTAATGTCACTTGAGAAACAAGTTTAAGCTCCTCGGTGTAGAGTTGATTTGACAAATCACTGGAATTTTTCAAAGTCTGTGGATCAGTTAAGTTCAGCTTGACAAGATTCGGACCATTCCACCACAGTTCACAAGTAGCAAGAGATTTGACATCCATCCCAACGTGAAATCTTGTCGGCTGGATTATCCTCCGATAAAACGTGTGACCATTGAAAGTTCTTCGTCAATTGCTGGATTTGCGATACCCGATTGCTTACAAATGTTTTGAGTAGACTCGAAGAGGTATTAATCCATGATAACGCAATAGTAGAGTCTGAATATAGTTCCACAGAGTCTATATGCAATTTAATAGCGGTTAAGACTTTTTGCGTAAGTTTGGATAGAAGCAAACATGCAGAAAGCTCGAGACGAGGTATACTCATGAATTTGGTCGGGGAAACTCGTGATTTACTGCACAAAAGTTGCTTCTTTATTCCGTTGGTTTGGGAAACAGTTTTCACATATATAACTGCACCATAAGCCTTTGAAGATGCATCTGAAAAACCTTGAAGTATGACTTGGTGTCGGATTTTAAAATACATCTAGGCACTTGGATAGATTGCAACTCAGGGAATGTTTTGACGAAGTTGTACCATTGCTCCGCAATTTCTGGAGGGAGCGTTTCATTCCAGTCTAATTTAAGTAGCCATAATTGTTGCATAAATATTTTTGCCTTGGAGATGACAGGGCCTAAAAGTCCAAGTGGATCGTAGATGCGTGCGATTTCTGAAAGTACATCTCGTTTGGTGAAATTGCGATTTGGATTGTTGCTAACCTTGTACATAAATGAATCACTTGAGCTATTCCAAAGCATTCCTAGCGTTTTAACTACAATTTCTTCAGAATTTCTGTCCAGAGGAAATTCCTGAATTTTGGTCGTAGAACCTTCGTTGCTGCACCACTTGTGTAAATTCATGCCTCCTCTTTGGAGAAGCTGCGTCAATTCTAACTGAAGATTCAAAAACTCCTTCAAGTTGGAACTACCAGAAAGGCAGTCATCCATGTAGAAATCTTGAAGAACGGCTCTGGACGCCACAGGAAAGTCCTTTCCCTCGTCCAATGCAAGTTGCTGTAAAACTTTCGTTGCTAAGTACGGAGCAGATGCAGTCCCATACTTGACAGTTTGTAACTGGTAAATCTTAGTTGGTGCAAATTCACTCTCTTTCCATAATATTTTTTGTAGCTCAGTTTGAGAAGAATCTACTTCAATCATCCTGAACATTTGTTTAATATCAGTGGTAAATGCGTAAATATACTTTCTAAATCTAATTAGAATTGAAAATAGATCTTCCTGAATTACCCTTCCTTTACTCAATAAATCATTCAAAGAATGTCCGCTGGTTGTTTTCGCACTTGCGTTGAAAACTACGCGCAATTTAGTAGTTTTGCTGTCTGGTCGAAAAATACCGTGATGAGGGAGATAGTACCTGACATCTGTTCCCTTATCTTCTTTTATTTCTTTCATGTGATTCAAAGTTTTGTCTTCGTTAAGAAATTCTGTATACCGCACTTTCATAGCCGGATCCCGTTCTAATCGTTTCCATAGTTGATCTAACCTTCTAGATGCCGTTTGTTTAGAATTTCCTAGCATGATTTCAGAACATTCTGGTTTGAATGGCATTTGAACAACGTATCTACCATCCGAATTCCTGAAATGCGTTTTTGCGAAGTGTTCATTGCAGTAGTTTAATTCATCATCACTACAGGGCGTGTGATTTTCGACTTCTTCGATTTCCCAGAACTTAGTTAGAGTAATATTGAGAGTTTCCAAATTTTTTGACAAAAAGCAGTGTTTTGCGGAATGATCAGAGCTGCTGTCTGAAATGCTACCCGAAACAAGATAACTTATTTACAATCGAGTTGTTTTGGTTATCTTTCAGCTTTCTTTTATCTGCCTTCAAAAATGCGAAGAATAATTCTGCACCCAAAAGAATATCTACTTTTTGTGGAATATAAAACGCTGGATCTGCTAAGCATATATCGTTTGGAATGTTTAAATGAGCGATATTAATTTTCTTAGAAGGCGTGAAATCTGTGATTTTTGGAACAATTAATAAGTCGATTTCCCAATGCGAATCATCCCCTTTATTAGACAAGTGAGCTGATATCTTCTTAATATTTAGCGCTGAATCATTTAATCCACTTATCGGAATATTTATTCTTTCCCTTTTCAAACCCAAAGCTTCCGCTGCCCTAACAGAAATGAATGAACTTTCACTTGCACAATCCAAAATTGCACGTAAGCCCCTTCTTATACCAATAGAATCTCTAACATAAACTATTACTGTATTTATCAAAACAGTTTTCTCGTTCCCATTAGTAAAGAAAGAGACGCGAGTATTTTCTGACATTTGCGAGTCAAATTCAGAATTGGGTCATTCCATGCGAAATGAGCAAAATTCGCAAAAAAGTGGTGGCCGCATGGTAACAGATTTTTATGAAATTTGGTATACAGGTTCCTTTTAAGCCTATATAAAAATATCTAAAATATTTTTGCTTAAAATTTTTTATTTAAATAGTTACATGCGATTGAAAATTGGTCAAATTGAACAGCATTCTCATAAATGCTAAATGTTGCGCTTTTGAAGGCTTGTATCTTGTTAACTATTTAATGAAAGCATAAAAGTTATATGTTTTTGCAATCTATGGAGTAGGGTAATCAATCTGATCTCAGTAAAATTTTCAAAGTTATTATAGTTAACTTTTAACCGAGTCTCAAAAACTGAAAATATTTCAATTTTCTCATAATTAAGCATTTTATTTTTTAATCTCAATCTTTAAGGAATGCATTAGCTTTGATGAAATTAATACCCAATAATGTGCTAAGTAACATAAAAGAAATACCTTACTTTTGAAGTTGTATTTTAACTCATTTGTCTTCAAAATCAGTTTTAAACTTAGTGACATTTTGTAAAATGATGATTTTCCCCTTCACGTACACACAAAAATTCAAATGAGGGAAAATTCAGACAACTTTAAAATTTTTCAAGAATATAGAGCTGTGTTTCTACTATTTTCTTGAAGAAACACGAAATTGGTTTCTGATTTCCAAACGTAAAATAAAATTCAGAAAAATAGCATTTTCTTTCTGTTTTATGGGTCAATCCATACAGGTTCGACGGATGGTTGCACTCGACCATTTTTAATTTTTTTGAAATTCATATCCCTAAAAGCTGCATATGAAAGATGTTTAAAACCTCTTTTATTTTTTCTCTCAACTTTGATATTTTGGAGATCATCAAAAGTGATTTTCGTATTCAAAAATGGGACTTTTAGACCTTTGCATTTTGGCCAAAATCTATTTGAATTACATTTATGACAGTTAATTTAACGCTTTGATGTTAAAGTGCATAAGTTGATAGTCTTACATGCTGAGTTACGTAGCTGTACGTTAATAAATAAAATAATGGCAACAGGTTAGTTCAAGACCAAATGTAAAAATTTTACTCATTTCAAAGGGGGATAACTCGCGTAGGGGACGAAAACACAAAATGAAATACGGCAAAAACTAATCACTGGAACCATGCTAAAAAGAATATGTAACTGTTGCTGTGTGTTTGTGCGCCCTTTATAAATTACAGCCCCTCAAAAATTGGAAAAATGACAAAAATGACATTTTTAGACCTTTGTAAACCAAAAGGGGATGGAATTAAAAATAAAATTTCTTGGCCAATTGAATATTCTATTCAAGTACTATACATGTTATACATATTGTTTTTTGTATTTGGTTTGTAAAAAAGATACAGGTCTTTGAAATTGAGCAATTTTGAATATTCCATTCAAGTACTATACATGTTATATATATTGTTTTTTGTATTTGATTTGTAAAAAAGATACAGGTCTTTGAAATTGAGCAATTTTGCTAGTCAATTCACACACTAAAACAGAAATTAAAAGTGTGAAAACTTCATTGCACCTTCTTAAATTACATATATTGTGCCCTACATAATACATTATACTGAAAAAACATATTGTAATTTTCAAAATAATTATTTTAATTTTATAACTTAGAAATATTTGAACATGAATGAGTAAGATAAATAAATACCTTTGTGCTGAATAGTAAAGTCAGAACAAACAACGTAAGTAGAAACACAAATTTGTAAATTACAGCAGACACGTGTTTCGGCGTTACAGGGAACGCCTTTTGAAAAAGGCGTTCCCTGTAACGCCGAAACACGTGTCTGCTGTAATTTACAAATTTGTGCTTCTACTTACGTTGTTTGTTCTGACTTTATGAATGAGTAGTTTACACTGTATGAAACCTGTATGGATTGACCCTTATGTGAAATTACGAGAATTCAAAACACTAGATAAAAGACTAAATGATGCAAAAGCAAGTATATCTAACATTTAAAAAATGTACATTTTAGCAAATACTTCATAAACATGATTTGAGAAAATGAAACACGAAAGAAATGGTTAGTTTTGCTAAACTTACAATAAAAAGAACTAACTAATGAAATTTTGCCTAAGTTCAAGTTACTCTAGTAACAAAAATACGCTGATACCAATGATTAAAATTTAATAGCATCTAAAAGCCACTTCAATATATTACATAAAAAAACTTGAGTGAATTTAGAGCATTCCCTCATCTTCAAAAAAACATCTGAAATAGAGGAAAAACTGAAATTTTCGATTTTTTAAAGTACGATTTCGTCATCAAGAAATTCATAAACAATAACTGAACTAGAGCAGATATTTAGTTACAGATAGTTTTTCAATCTGAATAATTTTTACTCTTATATTTTCATTAAAAGAGCTAGAAGAGTGATTTGAAATTTGAAGTAAATTGGCAAAATTTCAATATTTGTTAATATCTCAGATTCAAAAAAAGATCCGAATAAATTTTACTTTGCTTTTTTCCCAACAGAGATTTGTTTATAGAATGCGGAAATATTTATTTTTTAAGTGTACGTTTATAACTTATGGAGTTATTGAGTCACAAACTGGCAGCAATGAACTCTGAAAATTTAGGCTCAGCGTAAGCATCAACTTCTAATGTCAATAACAGAGCAACAAACAGTTTTTAAACTTCCATACTTTGCATTCCCTCATAGATATGCATGGTTTACCTAAATAAAAATTTTCATTGAAATCTGTGACATGTCAGCCACAGCTGATTTGCTCATTTCGCATGGAATGACCCAATTGCTTATGTTATGTTGTTGGCTTAGTCCTTGTTATTGAAACTGAGGCGTTCCCGTCGAACCACCGCAATCTGCGTTATTTTGTCTGCTGTTTATGCAGTTTACGTATTTATGAAGTAAAGTATGATGATTCAATTTTTTCTTACAAACGAAGCAAGAACTTTTCGAATTACATTGGGATACTAAATGACGATCGCTTAAACAGTTGAAACAAAACCGATGCTTTTTAACTAGATCTATCCTTTCGGATAATTTCATTGCTTTAAATTTATCACAGTGATACAATTGATGTGTTTGAGTTTTACACGCGACACATATTTTCGAAATGTTATTAGATTTAACAATAAAGGATTTGGATTTACATGAAATATTCGCACTAATACTATTTAAGATTTGACATCTTCTTTCTAAGAATTCCAGCAATGCATCAAAATCTGGAACTTCATTATCTTTAAGAGTTAGTTCATATTGCTTTCTTGTTTCGCGGTCTAATTTTTCTAGAACAACATTCAATAAAATTGCATTAGATAATTTGTTTCTTGCGAAATCCAAGAGTTTTAGCGATCTTAGGTTTTTCTTAACATTATCCAAAATGATACGAAGATCTTTAGCAGATTCGTGTTTAATTGGTTGAATATTAAGAATGTTGTTAATGTGGCAGTCGACAATTATTCTTTTGTTTTCGTATCTTTGTTCTAAAGCTTTAAAGAGTGAAGAAAAACTATCGTCAGTCGTTTCTAGAATTTTTGCTTCTCCCTTTAATGAACCGCGTAAGTAATGAAGCTTTTCACTTTCAGAAAGTTCGGGATTTTCATTTATTAGGCTATTGAATTGAGTTTTGAACAAGTTCCATTCCTCAAATTTTCCGCTAAAAGTTGGAAGAGGAATTTTCGGAAGTTTCATTGAAGCCTTTTTTGGCTGATCACCATTCATCGAATTAATTTTTTGTGTAGAAGTATCAATACTTTGTTTTAGTATAGAGTCACTGTAATGCTGTAACTTCAGTTTGTTAATAGATGATTTCAAGCTTACCTCCAAGTTTTGAATATCTTCGTCCACTTGAGACGATAAGTCTTCACATTCTTCAAATTGCTTCTCGGTGATGATTTTGTAGAAGTCATCTTTTAGCGTATCAAATTTTTGATGTATGTTCAGCACTGTCTCAAAAAGAGCTTCTAACTCGGAAATGTCCATCTCGTCCTTTCTTTCAGCGAGGGCAATAGAAATCTTGGTGATCTGCCCTTTAATGTTACCGCGCTTGCGGTTTAACGAGGTGATGTCCGCCATTGCAATTTATAGCGATTGCGTAATTTAACTTAATTGTACATTTGCGAGTTAACTTGAATTTTATAACTAATTCAAATTTATCGTATCCGGGTCGCTTAGGACCAAAATGTGCGGTATATAGTCGAAATAAAAATCTTCAAGCGAGTGGACTGTATGCGTTTTATTGCTATGGACAGACAAGACAGGTTTTCAATGGCGATTTTCTTATCGTAACAAAAAAAAAGGTTTGCCATATGTTGGCGTGAATAGTTCAAAGAAAATAACTTCGCCAGGGCGATAAAGTTACAAACACTGAACAGTTGTCAAACTGTAAAAAAATATATATTGATACAAATGTTTTCTGGGTTTGGTCTAATTCCAATTTCTTGCATAAATTCAGAATCAACGTTCAAAGTATCAGACTGTGAAAATTAGACTGTCTAATTGCAATCATTAAGGGTAACTTTAACTCACAACTTATTTATTCATACTTGAATAGTGTTATAGCATCTATTGATACGAGATTAAGGAAACTTTTTAAATATTAACTATAAAAATCTTTTAAAATAAATTATTAACTTGGTTCAGCTTTCCTCCCATTTAGGGTAACGTTGAGCAACGCGAGCAATGCAACTTAAAATAAATTGCATGGAAGTGAAACTTTTTATGCGAGGTCTTTGGAATTCTGATACGCAACCTCTTTGTGTGACGGAAATGACAAAAGCGGCTTTTGTCGGATGTCTTTTCATCCATAAGCTCATTACTTTTTGCATTGAAAAAGGCGTTCCCTGTAACGCCGAAACACGTGTCTACTGTAATTGGCAAATTTGTGCTTTTTTTAACGTTGTTTTTCTTACTTTCCTGTTCTGCACAAAAGTATTTATTTATTTTATAAACAAGTGTGTCTTACAAAGTTATTATCATTTTGTAAGACTGAACAATCAATTTCTGAAAATGCAAATGAAGTGCTTAAAATAATTTCAACTCTTCTAGAGTCTTTAAAATTCATTTAAGTTTTTGAAATTCCTTAAAGAATCCTTCAATTTTGTCTCTCATCAAGAAAATAAAGTATGAATTGGCCGAATGGCCAGAATATTACTCTTTTGTTACTTATTTTCTGAATAAACACGCAGTTTCTTTTAAAGCTTTTTGTACAATTTTTAAGGCATTTCATGAAATGGGGCAGGGGATGGAGATGTTGGGAAAATGGACAAAAACAAATTACACTAAAAGCCGATATGAGCAAGTGACGATGTTCTTCACTTTTCTCCTCCCTTGCTTTTCCGCTCTGTCGATTAATGTCAATGATGTGTAGAACAAGCAATTTTTATTTTGATTGATCTTGACTTGCAAAAGAATGCACAACTTTTAAAAGGCTTTGTTTGCCTATTTTTCTTCATATTTTTGCAGTCTCAATTACCACCATATAAGGCCTCAAAATACAGATTTTTATATCAATTTTTCAAAAATTTACCCGGGGGAGAAACTTCCGGACCCCCTAAATTAATGTATATTCTACATCCCACTTAAAGGGACACTCTCTTGTTACCCTTCCCACCACAAGGTGAATTTCAAAAAAGAAAAGTTAAATTTAAATAAAAGCTGCGCACAGTGTTTTGATTAGTACAGCTAGGTGGACAAAAGTCAAGTTCAAAATTTTAAACTTTGGTGTTGGGATAATGCAAACAATAAACCAAAACATGATACTTAGTTATTTGTTTGTGTCTAACTCCCTTCCGTCACGTGAGTGATAAGGTTCAAAGGTACGTATCCGTTTGTAATTGAATAAATCGGTTGAGTTCCAGACATCATTTCATCACACAAAATGAATGTGTTCCTTATTTCATATGATTTTATTGTACACTAGTGGCACCCGCACGGCTTTGCCCGTAATAGAAAAATTAAAAGGTTTATTGTTTCGCCTGTATATTTACAAATAATGTATGGTGAATTTTCTCGCCAATTGGCTTGTACCCATGTTACGGTTCCACGTTATGATAATTTCGTATCTCGCCAATTGGCTTGCGTCCATGTTACGGTTCCAAGTTATGATAATTTCGTAATTTACTCATCCATCTTATGATAATTTTGTTCTTAAAATTGGAATAAAAAAAGAACCACATCGAATTTTCGAAAAATCGCTTCGAGGTGCACACCCCCTGCTACAAACTAACTTTGTGCCAAAATTTCATAAAAATCGGCCGAACGGTCTAGGCGCTATGCGCGTCACAGACATCCAGACATCCTCCGGACGGAGAGACTTTCAGCTTTATTATAAGTAAAGAAGATGGATATTTTTGATACTAGTAAGTGCTTTTTTTTCTTAATTTAATTAATCCATCTGATAGTTAAACAATATTTAAAAAAATTTTTAAAGATGAACGAAGGATTTTTTGCCTGTTTCAAAACTTTTAAGTGATGGCAATGACTTGTAGCCATTTGTACCCGGGCTAAATTTTCTGTATACAGTAGCTGAAGTTTTCCCAATAATAATAAGACGTGTTATAGTCAGCACACTAGAGTACAACATATTTTTTTTACCCAAAGCTTTGAGTGCTACAATAATTCTTCAAAGAAATCCCTACCCGAAAGAAAGTACTCTAGAGGAAAAAAATATGTTGTACAATGAGTGTGCTGACTATAATACGCCTTATTAATAATGGGGAAAGTGCAGCTATTATATACAGAAAATTTTTCCCGGGTGCAAACGTGTAAAATCATTTCCATCATTTGAAAGGTTTTAAATGAGCAAAAACTCCTTCCTTTATCTTCAAAATTTTTTTAAATATTGTTTAATTATCAGATAGAGTAATTAAATTAGGGAAAAAAAGCACATACCAGTATCAATAATATCCATCTTGAACAATTAAATCATGTGAATTTAGGAACACTTTAATTTTGTGTAATTATATGATGAATTCTGAACTTGACTTTTGTCCACCCAGCTTGTATTAATCGAAACACTGTGCAGCGTGGGGGGAGCATTGAAAGACCAGACAAAAAACATGAGAGCTGTATTAGTAAAAAAGACACAAAAAGGGGAAAATGGACCGTTTCACCTGCCGCAAAAATGTCCGGACCTCAAAACCGTACCTGCAATAGCTCAGTGCTCCGTCAAATCTAAATTCGGCTCTGGAAATGAGTTTAGAACTTTTACTTCTATGTCAAATATTTTTATGCGGACATGTGTGTCTTCATATCTATATATGTACATATATGAGTATATGTGTGTGTGTACTTGGGCAATGGCCGAATTCGGGCCCCTCCCTTAAAACATTTCTGGATACGGCCTTGTCATGTAAATATTCAGTATTACACTCCCCTCACACACAAAGCAGTAAATAATCTCCAAAAAAAAAAAAAAAATCTACACCGGAAACATATTCTATTTTTAGTGAACTATCTAAAAGTGTAGCTTGTTTCTAAAAGGATATTAACCTGTATTTTAGAAGCTATTAAAATGCTTCCGTAAACTGAATAATTCATTTTCCTCCATAATAAACTATTTTGCATTCACAACACTAATTTGTATTTTCGTATGCTTTTGCCGTTTCCTGTTTTCTGTTAACAATAAATTTAAAAACTACGTTTTGTTTTCTACTTGAAATCATCTAAATATACTGAAACCATTGTTTGACTTATTTTTAAACATGAAATAACAAGTGAAACTAATTTTTTCAAAAAAGTTTCTGGCTGAATGAACTATTTTCAATCAAGAATGACTTGCTAGAATATTTCTTTTTCCACTAGTTGGATTGATGCATATGTAATAGTCCTGTGCTTAAAGAATCGAAACCAGTCTTCACAAATAGCAATTACACTCGTAAAACAGTTTCAGCATTTCGGAATTGAAACTTTCAATTATTGACCAGCTCTTCCGTCAACAGTAGAGTTATTTGATCCATAACTTTCTCTATTTTTAACTGCTCCACCCAAATTTTAATAGCGTTATTATATCTACTGTCACACAACTTAAGAAAAACTTCTAAAGCATTGTATAGTTATCTAACATTAACAAAGCATAATTGAATCATTTATTTATGAATAACATCTCTATTTTTGATCTCATTTGTCTCTTTTGAAAAGGGAACAACTCTCAGTTTTATTTTATCATTTTATGTGGCACAACCAATCAAAAATCGTTTTAATTAAGTAAACTTGTCGGGCATTTAATGAGTGTAGGACATAGCAGTCTGTACTCTGAGATTAGATTTCGAACTTGTAGCAGCAATTCATGGTGAATAAATAATTTGTCTGAAATCAAGTGCGGTTATTTGGGTGGTGGAAACAACAAAAGGAAAATAACATGCTTTTATATCGTCCGGAAATGTAAACGCAAAATAGTAAGCTCAAAATTATGTTGTAAAAAAATTAATCAATTCTTGTAGTGAGAATATAGATCGAATACAGTTCATATTTTAAAAAATATTGCTGTAAAGAAATTGTCAATTTTACAAAACTGCGACTAAATAATTAAGAGGCGAAAACCCACATCTGTAGCAAACTACCACCTCTGTAAACTAATAAATACATCCAATTGGGTTGTTTCCGAAATTTCGAAAGTTTTTTTTTTTTTCTTTCTGGAGGAGCTGCTTAAAAACATAGGTTTTACCCATTTCTTAAATATTTTGACAAAGTTTAGTATTTTTTAAAAATTATTTTAATCGGTGGGCAGATTCAATTTCATTTTTCAATTTCATTTTCTGCTCATGACATCACAAGTGATAAAATACCTTTCACTGATGCCATCAGAGCTGAGCGCAATATTTTGTTACTGGATAAAGATAAAAATATTGTAGCGCAATAATACTAATGAATTTCCTTTTGCTTCAGAAAAACCTTCATTCAAAATTCTCATTATGATTTCTGTTAATATTACTAATAGCACCTTTTTTTTTATAGCAATGAGTAAACATTCAGCGCCAATGAAGTAGCGCGCCAAAGCACATCACTTCCGATGTCATAAAGATTAAGCCTCATTTCAAAAATCGGACATGATAAAAAATTAATTAAAAAATAACTTTTATGAAAATAAAAGTTTTCTCTGGATCCATGTTATTATTATTTATTTATTTATTTACTTTTTTTTTTTTTGCTTATTCCATCAAATTTAGTGACTAAAAGTAGTATTTTTGACTGAAAGAAACAACCCCATTTCACCTATACATCGGATGTTTGCTTTTCCATCTCGTCGGTGGTCATACAGTACCTGTCGGAACAAAATAGTCTTCTTTACTAATAATAAAACGGAAAGTCTGTTTGTCTAGGTCTATATCTCTATATGTCTGGACGTCTGTTACACGCATAGCGCCTAGACCGTTCGGCCGATTTTCATGACATTTGGCACAGAATTAGTTTGTAGCATGGTGTTGTGCACCTCGAAACGATTTTTCGAAAATTCGATTTTGTTCTTTTTCTGTTCCAATTTTAAGAACATTTTACCCAGCAAACTATCATAACCTGGTCGAGCAAATTATCATAACCTGGTCGAGCAAATTACCATAACCTGGTCGAGCAAATTACTATAACGTGGTCGAGCAAATTACCATAACCTGGTCGAGCAATTACCATAACATGGGCGAGCAAATGAACATGGCATATTGGCGAGAAATTCATCATACATTAGGTGAGACTGGGGGTACTTGATCCCCATTTTAGTTTTCAATTTTTTTCTCTGCTGCAAATTAAGTGAACAAAGGTGATTTTTTTCCTCTATCTGACAGTATTTTTTAGTTGAAATTGAACAGATAGTTTTGGTAAAATAATTTTTTTCAAAAATTTCATAAAAGTATCATGCATCCCCACATTAAGGAATGCATGATCCATGATCCCTTCATATGGGAGACTTGATCCCACTTAGAACATACATTAGATCGGCAATTTATTTATAAATTTTAGTTTTCTGAATAATGTTTCTAAAAAATAGCACAATTTATAATTTTCTTTATTAGATTATAATAATGTGAAAAAGTAACATTGTTTCAAATTTCCCTAGACATTTGTAAAAAGAATAAAAATACAACTTACATGAACTTATGATGCTTTTGATCAGTCACTTATTATCCAACACAGTTGTGAACAATACTATATTTTACAAATAAAATTAACAGTTTTTTTAAAGTAGCGTAATGACGCTAAAATTATAACAAATTAAAAAAATAATGGGATGACAAGCACGAAAATCATCTTATTTGCTTCTTGTCTTGCAAAAATAAAATTAAGAGTTTCATCAATTGTATTAATTTTAGAAACAGAGAAGAAAAATGTAAGTATCGGTGTACTAATAAAAAAGAAAAACCTTAGCTTATATGTTTTCAAAACCTGAAAAGTCAAATGCAAACAATTCGTTTGTTGTAGTACTTTAAGTTCCGCTCAACTTTAGTGGATGTGCGCAGCTTAATACGTTTTGTCAATTTTTCAGGAAAATAGATTGATTAAGCGTTCGCTTCAGAAAACTTATTTCAAACTCTAGAAACCCAACTTTGCATTCTATCCGCTAATGGGTCTACATAATGGGCAAATCACTTTTTTTTTGTTGTAAATCTAAGTATAGCAAAATCATTTTTTTTTCTTTCAAGCAAAGATTTAACAATTTTTTTAACTTGTTCAAGCTCATTTGGCTCATCAGAACATAATTTATCAGTAGAGTTAGTTTATATTTAGATGTTTGAGGCGTTATGTCGGTTACAAGTGCGAACTGATATTTTAATTGTTTAGCATATTTACTGTAGTGATCGTTTAAATCTATCACTCAAACTTTGATAAATTTTACTGTGTTAACATGTTTTTGAATGTTTAAAGTTAATGTCAACTAAGTTAACAACATTTATATTTTTTCCATTTTGTTTATATTGTCATATGGATACTTGATCCCTGGGATCATGTATCCCTTTAAACGAAGGGATCAAGTATCCCTAATATGCGATTTTTACAAACATACTTGTTTTATTATTAACAATGAGTGGCAATTTATTAAAAATATGTCTCAATCATTAAAGACAGTCTATGCTTTACGCTTCGGAATTTTTTTAAAGTTGTATTTAACGGATAGTGTAAACTTTGGAATTCTTTCCTAAAAAAAAGTTTCCCTTGACACACTCAGACGATCATTTCTTGAGCTAAAACAAAATGGCTGAAAAAAAAAAACAAAATGCTGCCAGTTTTTATGTACAAGTATAACTTTAAACTAATTGTCAGGTTTCAAATCTCCACATAATGATTTTGGTGCATTTTTGGCTATAGGATTATGTATCCCTAGGGATCAAGTTTCCCCAGTCTCCCCTATTTGTAAATATGCAGGCGAGATGCCATATACGAGAACCAAATGACCTTTTAATTTTATACTAGGGGCAAAGCCGTGCGGGTACCGCTAGTAAAAAATAAAACCGGTAACGTTTTCCAAGCTTTCACTAGTCGGTTTTTACTTTTTAAGACATGATACCTTATTGAAATGAACCATTCAATTGAAATCACTTGAATGGAGTTTTTAACCTAGTTCAGAGTTCTCCTTTCTCTCATTTTGAACTACATAAAAAATTGTGTTCAAAATGTTTTTTTAGACAAAATTACTACAAATATTTTGAAAAAAGAACCTCTAATCGTTTAAAAGCTCCCTAATTTTATTTTCGAAGCATCGCAATATTTCTGTCACTTATTAACTTTCTATTTTATTTTGAAGCCAATATCTGATTTTTGGAAAAAAAAATAGTTTAAAACATAAAAATTAAAATAAAAAAAACTAGTACGGGGGGGGGGGTTTAAAAACGTTTTAAAACTTGACTGAAATGAGAGAAAACAACGAAAACTTCTATTATTTGAAAATATTCAAAAACCCTAAGTCCATAAATCTATGCTTGCTTGCCTTTTAATTAACACCAGAAAATCAATAAGCATCAGGGTATGACGGGTTAAAATTGCTTGTACATTTGAACGAAGCAATTGCTTGTTTGGTGACAGTTTCATAGTTGAAATTTTAACCCCAAATTCCAGTAGATAGCGTTCATTGTTGACTACTTTTTCGTGTCTTCCTTCTCCTAAAATGACTGTTTTGCCAGTTGATTAAAATACCGGAGACCATTTGTTCCCTAAAAGTTATAGTTGTGAATCTGTTACATGAGTATCACTCCACCCTATATTAAAATCCATCTATAAAATCTCATTAAAAAAGAACATTGATTTTTACAGGGTGTCCTGAAAAAGACTGACTGTTTTAAAAAATTTATAACAGGAGAACGGTTAGTGATAAAAAAGAAATTCTTGCAGAAAATTCATGTAGTGGACGCTAAATTTTCCTCCCTCATAGTTCCAAATTTTAGTTCAAAAATGTTTCAATAGATGGCGCTGCACATAGTAAGCCGGTAAGTCAAAAAAGAAGAATTGAAATTCACCGATTTTTCCTCCGATTGCGAGATGGGATTACAGTCGACGATTGTTTGAAAATATTGTTTTGTTCTTTTGTTCATTATTTTCGAAAAATCATGATGAAATTTTCTATATATTTTTTAATTTATGTATCTATCTGCAGCGCCATCTATTGGAGAAATTTTCAACTGGGAGGGAGGGGGAATTTACGGCCTACCACATGAATTTTCCGCAAGAATTATTTTTTTTTTATCATTTACCGTTTTCCTGTTATAAATTTTCGAAAACAGTCAGTCTTTTCCAGGACACCCTGCATTTCAACACAGAAATTCAATCATGTATGATTTCAATCCTGCATGATTAATTTTGCAAATTGATTGTAATTTTGTGCATTTATTATTTGTATAAATATGAAAGTGTTTCGAGTTCTGCAACATTATCAAATTGTGAATAATATAATCAAATTATGATTATTTCCGAATGTGCTGTGAAGCGTTAAAGTTAAATAACAAATTCATCTAACAGTACAAAGTACAATAAGTGGGAAAACTAATCTAAACATTTTACTTTACTAAAACATGCATCACCATGATATCATTAACCCACTAAAACGAATAGGAAATCCTCTTGGAATCTCGTCTTATGTTTCTGCAGTAATTATGCTAACAAAGCTATTGTTCTTTTAACAAAAATTGCTTACTGTTACAATAAGCAAACATATTTTCACGTGTTATTAGTTACTGATTGGTATAAGAAGAATTATAAAATGGTTGTTAGAGGTTATAACGATTTGAGTGTTGTTGATGGTTTTGAGCAACCTGTGTCTATAACCAGTTCAGCAAACTCTTTAGTTGACAGAAGGCGCTTAATTTATGACGTAAACCGAGTTATGAAGGTGAAGGGTTTGAATTGAAAGCTCTAATTCAAACTTATACCGAAACTGCTGTTTTAATGCAGGGCCGGCTATAGTAGTTTTGCCGCCCCAGGCGATGTTAAAGCAAGTGTCGCCCCCCCCCTCGTCTCAATAATATATATCTTTACTAATAATAAAGCTGAAAGTCTCTCTGTCTGTAGGATGTCTGGATCTCTGTGACGCGCATAGCGCCTAGACCGTTCAGCCGATTTTCATGAAATTTGACATAAAGTTGGTTTGTAGCATTGGGGTGTGCACTTCGAAGCGATTTTTTGAAAATTCGATGTGGTTCTTTTTCTATTCCAATTTTAAGAACAAAATTATCATAAGATGGACGAGTAAATTACGAAATTATCATAACGTGGAACCGTATTTGTAAATATACAGGCGAACCAAAAGACCTTTTAATTGTTCTATTACGGGCAAAGCCGTGCGGGTACCACTAGTATATATACGTATATAAAACCATTAAGAATAGTCTCACATATTGCTGCAATTTGAGCTTCAAAGAAAAAAAAAACCTATGGCACAAATTTGATTGTTTCTTTTTTTTCCCCCTCTTACATTTTGCTATCATGAAATTTACCGCCCCTAAGATCTGCCACCCTAGGCAGTGGGACAGGTCGACTACCCATGGAGCCGGTCCTGGTTTTATGGTGAGTGTATATACCTGTACCAGGGAGGTAAAGGTTATTAAGTCACAAAAGCGTTTGAAGTATTTATGTTGTGATGATTTGTATTACTGGATTGTTATTTACGGGCTCATAAAAAGAAAATTAATTTAGTAGTGCCACTATCGCCAGTATTCGGCAGTGAGCGATGTATGGATCTTTAGCTTTCAGTAGCAATCACAACTGAACTTATTACTAATGGCAAATTGCGTACATACTAGCGCAGACACAGATTTCTCTTGGACCAAGAGTATTAACAAGCTAGAATTTTGTCCTAAAGGTTTTTATCATAATAGTCTGCACATATATGTATGTGCAGGGCTCATAGTCCTCCTATATCTCCTATATTTCCTATATTTTCACAATTTGTCAGATATTCTCCTATAATTCCTATATTTTCACAATTTGTCAGATATTCTCCTATAATTCCTATATTTTCTCACTAACTCCTATATTTTCTTCATTAGGTGTTAAATTCTACCCAAAAATGCGAAAACTTTTGATCAATTTTTCTTCTTCTTTCTCTCCTGCACTGTGCATTCTTACATTTTTAATGTTTTTTGTACTAAATTTCTGTTTCATTATTCTCATGAAATATGCAAAATAGGTGGTTTTACTTGCAACTTTAAACTTGTGTTCAATTAATTCCTTTTCTTTCAATGAGTTTACTTTGTAATTTTAATAGTATAATATGTTAACTTTAAGTGTACTGCTGTTAAAGGTTTTGAAAGCTTTTAATTTTGTCACATATAATCTTACATGCAGTTGAAATGACCGGCTGTAGCTCAAACGATTGGTTTTCGAAAATGGTACGTACAGATTTTGGTACTAATTCAAATTTGGGTGCTTCAAATTTTTCAAAGCTTGTAGCTCGCTGAAAAATGTAACTATCTCAGTGAAAAAAGTGTCATTTTATAGGATTTTGTCTGCTTTTTTCAAATGTGTACTTTTTTCCAATGTAGATTTTCCGAAGATTTCAGAATTCGTTCTTCTCAGAAATTTGTTTTTTTTTTTTTTTTTTTTTTTTTTTGGCTTAATTTATTTTATCTACTACGTTAGAGTTACAAATTGGAGAGAATAATAGATGGATCTATGCTCCACTTAGGCTTTCTAACACCCCCTTTCGTTTCGCAGATTAGGTAAAATTCACCCTTGATTCATATGTGTGCATATAAATACACACATTAACTGTAAGTTATGGATAATGCCGTTACAGTGAGCGGCAGGTAATTGAATCAGTCACTTTAATGAATTAATTCCTCAAAAGTGAAATGAAATCCAGTTCTAACATTAAAAAATTGCAGAATATTTGAGTCAAACTTGCCGCTTAAATGAATCAAGCCTATGAGACTGACCATTTCCCAAAAACGTGATGCATTAGCGCAGTCTTTTTTTCTTTGCCTTCGTTTAGAAAAATTAGTTTCTTTTTCTGTAAATAGTGAAACAATGGGGAGGCAGAGTGTAGCACACTTTTTGTAACGATTTTCTCATGATATGTCCAACAAAACCAGTGAGATGAGAGAAACATGAAGTTGAATGGACTTTTTAACTTTTCATTGTTAGTGTTAGCATTGAAGTAATGAGGTGCCAATATTGAGAACTATGGGTAGATTTATGACATTGAAAAAAGAATGTCAAATTAATTATTACCTAGTTTTAGCAATCAATAAGAGATGTATTTTCCGAAGTACGTAAGCTAAAATCTGAATTTTATAACTACTTTTTCATACTGTTTTAGGAAAAAATTCTTTAAATAATCAGAGAATGGATCATTTGGCGGTACACTTCTTATGATATCTCGTTTGACTGAAAATTTAATAAAGCTCTCTGAAATTGTATGGTGAATTCCACGTTTAAAAAAAAAAGGAAGGAAAAAGAAAACACGCACAATTTTGCTTAATTGAATCAAAGTTGTCTTAAACGAGCAGGATTAATATAAGTAACCATGGGTACAAAATTTCATTTGCTCTCACTTCTGTGACTGTTTTCATTGCTATGACTTCATGAATTCTGGAATTGTATTGATACTGGCTCTCTGTTTTGTATATTTTTTTAGGGCTCCAAATATACTAGATGCTATACGTTTTTGAAATTCCTATTGTTTTTCTATCAAACTCCTATATTTTTCCTTTTAAATTCCTATATATTTTGCTACCAAACTCCTATATATTTTGCTATCTAACACCTATATTTTTCCTGTTAAACTCCTATATATTTCTTCTCACTTGCTATGAGCCCTGTATGTGTATTGACATACTAGGATTGGAAATATTTGACTTGCAACCAAAGGTTTTTAGAATATCCCCCCCCCCCCCCGTT
The DNA here is from genome assembly GCF_026930045.1 of Uloborus diversus. NCBI lineage: Eukaryota > Metazoa > Arthropoda > Arachnida > Araneae > Uloboridae > Uloborus > Uloborus diversus. Next base: position 219,023,534 of record NC_072732.1, read on the forward strand.
GCACCTTTGGGATTCAAGGAATTCCTTCGCATAGCTCACTGCTACGGTGTTTGACAATATATGTACATACACATTTTACCACTAATAGAGCAGATTTTTACTTCCTTTTACAAAAAAGGAAGTACAGTCGAATCGCGCTACAACGCGATTCGACTTACGCGAAACGGCTATAATGCGAATTTTTCACGAGTAACGAATTTTAGAGCTAAGGCGAATTTCTCGCTCGCAACACGAAAATTTTCGTTAAGAAATCGCTGGACGTATAAGTATCGTTTTCGATACTGGGTGGATACTAAATGCTGATTTCGTGAATGGACTTCATTGCTTCAGCATCATCGAAGTGCGGAAGTTCACACAACGTATTAGTCGAATCATCGCTTTGTTAGTGTATGCCAGTGTTGGGCATCAACTAAAAAAATCAACTAAATTTGTAATTGATTGATTAGTTGACTAAAGTAATCTGACTCCCACTTAGTTCAGACTAATATTTTAAAAATTTAATTCAATTGCAGACGAAGATTAACGTTTAGTTTAAACTAACTCGTTAGTTGCTCAAAAAAACTAATTTAGTTCAGATTGATTTAGTTCAGATTAAATTAATCAGATTGAATTTAGTCAGACTAAAAGTAATCAGATTAAAAGTAATCAAATTGATTTGATTACTTTTTTAATTCAGATTAAATTCGTAAAATATAAATATCACATGAACAGAGGCACATTTGTATTTCTACGTGTATGCATATATTTATGCAAGCATACACGAGTTAATGCGTGTACATACGACTACGTGCGGGTATATACGTATATAAACGTGTTATCCCGCGTATGTTCGTGTACGGAGATATATTTGAAATTTTAAGTAAATATACATATTTATGTGTGCATACACCAGTAAATACGTGTATATACGAGTATGTACGTGTATATCAGAGTATGTACGTGTACACATGAGAATATGCGTCTAGATACATGTTACTCCGAGTATACTCGTGTAAAAAGGTACATTTGTATTTCTACGTCATATTCCAGCGTGCGTATACGAGAAAGTACGTGTATATACAAGTATGTTCGTGCACACACGAGAATATCTTATAGATATGTGTTACCCCGAATATACTCGTGTAAAGAGGTACATTTCTTTTTAAACGTGTATATACATATTTATGCAATCATATACGAGAAAATACGTGTATATACGAGTAAGTACGTGCACACACGACAATAGGCTTATAGATACGTGTTTAACCCGAGTATACTCGTGTAAGATGGCACATTTGTATTTCTACGTGTATGTGCATATTTATGCGTTTATAAGCGAGTAAATACGTGTATATACGAGTATGTACGTGTACACACGATTATGCGTATAGATACGGGTTACCCCGAGTATACTCGTGTACAAAGGTAAATTTGCTTTTAATTGTGTATATACATATTTATGCGTACACACAAGCTAAGATACGTGTATATACGTGTACACATGAGAATATGCGTATAGATATGTGTTACCCCGAGTATACTCGTGTAAAGAGGTACATTTGTATTTCTACGTTTATATACATATTTAAGCGTGCATATACGAGAAGGTACGTGTATATACAAGTATGTTCATGTACACACGAGAATATACTTATACATACGTGTTACCCCGAGTATACTCGTGTACAGAGGTAAATTTCTATTTAAACGTGTATTTACATATCGATGCATGCATACACGAGAAAACACGTGTATATACGAGTAAGTACGTGCACACATGATAATAGTCTTATAGATACTTCTTTAACCCGAGTATACTCGTGTAACATGGCACATTTGTATTTCTACGTGTATGTGCATATTTATGCGTTTATAAACGAGTAAATGCGTGTATATACGAGTATGTACGCGTACACACGATTATACGTATAGATACATGTTACCCCGAGTATACTCGTGTACAGAAGTAAATTTGCTTTTAATTGTTTATATACATATTTATGCGTGCACACAAGCGAAGATACGTGTATATACGTGTACACATGAGAATATGCGTATAGATATGTGTTACCCCGAGTATACTCGTGTAAAGAGGTACATTTGTTTTTCTACGTTTATATAC
>NC_072732.1:219025734-219133460 GCF_026930045.1 Uloborus diversus
TGATATTTTTGTTCTTAAAATTGGAATAGAAAAAGAAAAACATAGAATTTTCGAAAAATCGCTTCAAGGTGCACACCCCCATGCTACAAACTAACTTTTTGCCAAATTTCACGGAAATCGGCCGAGCGGTCTAGGCGCTATGCGCGTCACAGATATCCTGACAGACAGAGGGACTTTCAGCTTTATTAATAGTAAAGATTTTTGCGAAGTCTGAAACGGAGTTTTTGCACCATTCTTTTCAAATGTAAACAACTGTTTAGCGATTTAATATTGATACAAATCCTTTGAGAAACCAGTATTAATTGTTCTGAAAAGTGTTTGGCCTTTTTTAAGCTTAAAAGAGATTTAAAGTAATAGGGAACTTGTATTTTCTGCAAAACAAACTTTATTTTTTTATTTCAAAACAACAAAACACACCCTTCTAATTTTTTTCTACATAGCAAGAGAATGATTTAAATATGCTACCAAAAAAAAAAAAAAAAAAATTGATGCAGATCGTAGAAAGTACTCTGGCGATATAATTTATTTAATCTCCCAATTGAAAAAAACATAAAAACTGACTTTAGATGAAGAGTGGCAACACCCCACTGTTTGTAGAATACTTTCTGTCATTCACACTGTAAGAGAAAAATATTAGCTTGAAATTGATACCAAATTCAGCTTAATTGGTTGAAAAACCAAGCAATTAGAGAGATTTTCGAATTCATGCCAAAACGGCTCCGAAAAATGATCAAAAATCGAATTTTTGAAAAAATTCTCCAAAGCGTAATTTTTATTCAAAAAATCTAAAAAAAAAATAATTTGGGCTTTTGTCATAGATATCTATTTGTAAAAAAATAATGGAAAAAATCGGAGACTGACAGCACGGCCGACTATTTAATTTAGGCGATTTGACTCGGAATGATCCAGATACGACTTTTGTGCTTAGCACGGCGGTATAAGCTTCAAGACTTATTTTCACTCACAAAGTCTGTTTTCCGCATCGAAGCTCACGTAAAATTGATAAAAAGCTCGGGTTCTGAGCTCCCATGAAAATTAAGAGCTGGGTCAAATCATGTATGCCCCCCTATAAAAAATAATGGACAAAATCTGAGACATGACGGCACATGGCATTAGGCGATTTGAAGTGAAATGACCCATCTGCAGTTTTTATCAAAATTCAGTTATTGTCATAAGGTCTTCGTAACATATTTTACCTGCGCTGTTAAAACAATTCAGAAACGTTCCAAGAAAATAATGGGCAGATGATGAGCCAAATTTCTTCCAGTAACGTATCTGGAGATCAAAAAGAAGGGTTCCAGAAAAATTCAGTGGGTACTGTACGGTGGTTCAAAAATACATGTAAAAAAATTTATTTGAATTTTGACCTCTTGAATTCAAATTATGTTTTTCGCAATCACGAGTGTGTGTTTATGTGTGTGTGTGGGGGAGTATGTGTGTTTGTGTGTAGGGGGTATGTGTATGTGTGTGTATGCATGTGTGTCTGTGTGCAGGTATGAGTGTGTGGGTAGTTGTGTGTATGAGCATTTGTGTGTGTGGGGGGGAATGGTCATGTGTGTAGGCATATGTATCTGTGTGCAGGCATGAGTGTGTGGGTAGTTGTGTGTAAGTGTTTGAGTGTATGTGTTTGAGTGTATGTGTTTGTGTATGTGTGTAGGTGTATGTATGTGTGTGCATGTGTATGTGTGTAGGTGTATGTATGTATGTGTGTGTGTGTGTGTGTGTGTAGTTGTGTATGTAAGCGCGTGTGTGTAGGCAAGTGACGCAACCTGGAGACATCTTTCGCTATAGGTGCACATCGTGAGGAGCCGGTCGACGGTGATGCTGCGGAGGGTGGCGGTGGGAAAATAAAATCATAGGAACGCCAAAAACAGTCAAATGAAAGCAATAAGCAATCGTGATTGCTCAAAAAAAAAGTTTCTCCTAGATACCAGGACACCCCTCAATATTTTTAAACTTGTGGATAGCAATATACTGGAAGAATTTTAGCTTCCTATTTCAACTGAAAGAGGGTGCTCAACCCCCTCCCCCAAACTTCATCAGTATGGGGAGGGGGGTCAAAAAATACATTGAAATGAAAAACAACGCTACATATTATAATATGCACTATTATTATGCATATATGTTGCAAAAAAGATAATTATTTTTAAAAAAAACAGCTGGAGAAACTAAATGTTTCTAAATTTGTGACATTTTCTTATGCTACGGCTAATATTAAATTGAGGGGTCATTGAGCACCGCCTTAAAATTTGAGTAAGAAGGTAAAACTTTTACAGCAGAATACTATTAGTAAGTCTAAAAAAAATAGGGGTGCCCTGGACTCTAGCTGAAAATAAGCTTTTTTGAATCACACCCTTTTACATTGATCAGGACTCATGATTTAAGTGGCGTTCGGTACTGGAAAATTTCTTGAGTTCAACTTTGATATGTGTTACTGTAAAAGGCCGAAGTTGGATAACGTCAGCAAATAATTTGTTTCTGTTACGAATCACACTCAGCGATTGCAGGCAAATGTTACAAATTTGCGAACAATCTCATACGATTCGTCACCTACTGGTTGACCATCGATTACATGGAAAGGCTAATATCCGGTTTATAGGCGGAAATGGGCGTATCTATTAGTTTATAGGGACGTTAGTTTGTTTCATATGTGCACTTTTGCCTTTCTATTATTTAGCCTTAGTTTTGTAAAAATGAAAATTTGCTCACAGCAACATTTTTTAAATCTAAAGTATATTCGATCTATATTCTCGCGGCAAAAATGAATTGATTTATTTATTCACAACAAAGTTTTGAGCTTACTATTTTGCTTTTACGTTCCTGAACGAAATGAAAACATTTTATTTTCTTTTTGCTGTTTCCAGGGTAACTACTTTTGTTTCCCCTTATTTTATTTTTGAGAATGCAATAAATGAATAAGGCACTAGTGACATTATACAACGTGTGCATCGAAAAAATCCCATCGTTATTTTCCCTTCTCCCCTGCTAGATTCATTCGGATGGAATAGTCTTTACTTGGCAGATTGCCGAATTACATACAATCCGTGGTCAAACAGTATCTGAGAGTAATTAAAATGCGGCTCATTCGATCGCCGATAACTTTTTGAGTTTTGTGACATTCAACTGGAATGTTTTTATAAGGTGCAAAATCTGTTTCGTTATCAAATTTTAAAGTTTCTAAATTGCAATTTTTTGAGCATGCTCGTGAGAAATATTGCTTTAGATGTTTATATTTCACCAAATGTTAAAAATTTATATTTCAAATTTTAGGCTAATGATTCTCTCATGCTGTTGAGTTTTGTAAACGTTCGATGAAGTTTGACGGGAAACTGCGAAAACAATTGCTTACGATTGGGACATGGGAATCGGACATGAGAAATAAATTGCTATTTCTGAAAGAAACGCGTATGTCTTTGTTAATTTAAGTGTTACTTTCAATAACAGTAAGTAAACTAATTTCCGATATTTACACCTTATAAACCGCGTGGCTAAAGGTAGCGTTAGAAGAAACTATCACAGGGTTTTGAGTATTGGTGAGTTAGAAGGTTCTTCCGGTTTGCTCAAAAAGATGTTTTGAAGGAGTTTCATTTAAATGAATCACTGGAAATGAAATTACGTTTTTTTTTTTTTTTTTTTGAGCAATCACGATTGCTTATTGCTTTTATTTGACTGTTTTGATGTGCTATCATTTTATTTTCCCACCAGCACCCTCTGCAGCACCACCGTAGACCGGCTCCTCACGATGCTGCTCCTGTAGCGAAAAACGTCTCCAGGTTGCATCCAAAGCCTACACACACGCGCATACATGCACAACTACACGCACACACACACACAAACACATGCACATACACACACGCATACATGCAGACACATACACATACACACACGAACACATTCACACATATACACAACTACACACACACATACACACACATACACACAAACACATACACATACACCTACACACAAACATATGCACACACTCATACATACAGACACCTACACATACACAAACACATACACACATGCATACATACAGACAATTACACATACACACAAACACACACACACACAACTACCCACACATTCATGCCTACACACACATACACAAACACATATACCTACACACACATACACATACCCCGCCCCTTACACACAAATACTCATACACACAACTACCCACACACTCATGCCTGCACACAGACACAAACACACATGCCTACATAAACACACACGAACACCTACACGCACACAACACTCACTCACACACATGCATACATACACGCACACGCACCCACACACATGCGCCTACACAAACACACACTCTCGTGATTGCGAAAAACTTAATTTGAATTCAAGATGCCAAAAATTCAAATTAATATATATATATATATATTTTGTCTCTATGAAATGTGACACGACTACTTGCCCAAGACGTTGATGTTTCAAATTTGCATTATTGCAATAATGATTACGAGCTGTCCATTCTCCTTATCTTATGATTGAAGCTGTACTTACATATTTCCTTTACTTATCGATCGAAATTAATTGCCAGTTCTCATGTTCCTTGAACGAAGTGAACTATCGGGTCTTTTTCGTGTGAACAAATACATGCATCATTCCTCAAAACTCATTCATTCTTATCCATTTCATTACTGTTAAACGCGTGGGAATGTTTCTCGCAAACATTTGTTTTTAACCACAAAAGGTTCATCAGTTTTTTTCCTCCTTTCGTTTGGCTGTATTTGGTGTTTTGGGTCGCTCTATGTTTGTTGATTTTACAGCTGATTTTTCCGCTGGCGTTATTGTTAAAGATCAAACTAATGAGCTCCATCCCCGTTTGCTAATATAAACAATTAAAGTATCGCTTTTACTAGGGTGACCGGAGTAAGGTTTTTTTTTCAAATAAATTTTTAATAGTTTTACATTTAATCAGTAATATTCTCACCCTCGTCACAACCTTTTACCGTGTAATGCACAAATTTTCAATCCCGCACAAGAAAGAATCGGTTTTTGAGCAAAATATATGGAGATCTAACTACTGAAATTTTGCTATTCTGGATACTAGCATTTTGGATATCGGACAATTTTCTTAGTATTTTTGTTGCATATAGATTGGAACAAAGAGAAATCAGATGGTGCTATGTCAGGTGAGTTTGGTGGGTGAAGACGCCCACCACAGCTCAGTATTTTTTTAGGGTTCGTCTTGAGCAGTGTGGTCTTGCATTATCATGTTTCAGGATCACTCCTTTTCTGCTGATAGTGCGATTTGTGGAGAGAATATTTTCAGAATATGATTTCCTTTTATTTTGATTGCTAAAACTCTTTCTAAGAAACAAAACTAGAAAATTTGTCCTGTATCCAAGTTGCTGTTTTTTTACGAACAAAAGTATTTTTGCTGCATTGTTTAAAAGGTGCTATTGCTTTATTTGTTCGCTTATTTATTTTTTTATGCAGCTATCTATTTTATCAAATGAAAGAGGCAAAAAATGTTTTTAAAAATCAAGTGTAAATTAAATGAAAAATTATCATATAAGCTTTATGCTACAATATGATTAAGGTGAAAAACCAACGTAAATAATGCACAAATATTGGAGAAAATACAGCATATAGTTATTTCAACCCTACAATGGAGCCTCTTCATCAGTGCAAAAAGCTCACCAACACAACAGGAGTTGCGAGAGAACTGCCAATATTTGTGCTTTATTTACATTGTTTTTTCACCTTAATCACAAATGTAAATTAATTTTAAAAATGTATGTTTGACATGCTTTGCAGTCTTAAGCTAATTAAGAGAATATTGACCAGATGCTGGAAAGTCCATATTGGTATACGAGAAAGAGAGCTCGTTTAGTTCTGGACGAAACCTCCTTTTAATGTTACTGTTTTACTGAAAGACGTTCTTCTAAACAATGAGCTTCGTCTTCATCAATTATTTAGTAAGAAAATAACGAGATTATACTGGCCAATTTTCACTTGGATATTACTCCTGTAACTTTCCCCAAAAGAAAAATATTGGATCTAAGTTAGATTAAAAAAATCATTCATATCGGTTCGTACAGTAAAAAGTTAACGGTGAACAAAACACAGGGGAAAAGAAACTAAAAAGAACTAACTATAAACTGATAAATTTTCTCCTTTCATAAATAGGTTGAAAATAGACGTCTGCGAACATATTGTTCTGTTTTTATCGTACAGATTCTTGCAGAGATGTCAGTAAATTTATGAACTTAAGTTTAAAATCTCCTAAATCTTCGCATCACAAATTTAGATGTTGAGGTTATTTTTCTACCTAAGATCGCACAAATATATATTTTTTTTAAATTAAAAATAATACATATTCAATCCAAGGTAACACGCCTATTCTTAACCATAATCGCGACCTCCATTTCGTAATCATACCTAATCTTTTCCCTCTTCTTAATGTGATCTTTGCAAAACAATCTTGTTCGAAACCATTAGAATGTTACTCAAACACGTAAAACAGCCTTTTCCTCCACTTTCAGATCAAGTCAATGATGGGGGAGGGCAGTGGAGTAGTCTCTATGCGTTATATATCTCATCACACAGAATAGTTAAGATCGTTTAGTTACAGAGACGATGATCTCTTTCGTTTGAAATGCGTTTTTCAACAGTTGAATCCATTTAAAGACGCGTGCAGACTGAATGCCTCGGACTCGCAAGAAAATTTGCCTTTTGATTTTATTCCTATTGTCTTGTTGGTTCGTTTACCTTTCATGTGGCCGAATAAATAACGATGTGTTTCGGTCAATGTGGAGGATACTAAAAATACATTTTCTTAAAATTATCTTTGGCATATGGATTTTGCATTTTGATAATAAACACACGATTGTTAAGTCAAAATTGGAAACTCGTTTATTTTAAGGATTTTATTTGAGATATTTGTTCTTCTAATTATGTTGACTTTCAAAAATTGTTCATTCAGGTAAGTGTTCCTTCAGGTTGCTCATTTCAGAAATGATAGTGTATTACGAACCACGAACAGAAATATTCTTCGAGATCAAAAAAGGTGCAAATCAGCCTCTTTCGAATATTATTCAGAAGTACTTTGCAAATATTAATTACATACGTTCAGTATGAATTTTTTCCGGCGTTATATGAAACTAATTTTCTTTATTCACGTTAAAATACTATTTCTTTAATCCTTTAAGAGCGCTTTTGGAGCATATGAGTCCCCTAAATTTTATTTTTTTTTATAAATTATCCAATACAAATTATTTACAGACTAGTAGTGTTGTCGCGACATTAGAACATCCTAATCGTAATTATAGCAAAAGAGAAAAAAATAATGTTGAAAAATATAATTGTTCATTTATTAATTGTTTTATTTATTTTAAAAGACCGCAAGCATTGATTTTTACCACAAAGATAGTAGTCCTCAAAAAGAGTAAAAGAACTTAAATTTGAATAATAACTGCAACAGCTATAAAACAGTAACAATACTGCTTGAAAACTACCTCCTCCCCTCCTTCTCTCTCTCTCTCTCATCTCTATCTATCCATGTATCTACTCTCGTATCTTTTCGCTTATTTGTTTTTAAATTCTGCTGAAAAAAATTTCCCTGCTTATATTTTATGTTTTTACTATTTATTTATTACTAGTAGTACTCGCACGGCTTTGCCAGTAGTTGAAAATTAAAAGGTCGTTCGGTTCGCCTGTATATTTACAAATAATTGATGAAAAATTTCTCGCCAATTTGCTATGTTCATTTTCTCGACAATGTTACGGTTCCACGTTCGATAATTTCGTAATTTAACTCTTCAACGTTCTGATATTTTGCTCGGTAAAGTTTTCTTAAAATTGGAATAGAAAAAGAACAAAATCGAATTTTTGAAAAATCGTTTCGAGGTGCACACCCCCATGCTACAAACTAACTTTGTGCCAAATTCCATGAAAATCGGTCGAACGATCTAGGCGCTATGCGCATCAGAGATCCAGGCAGCCAGACAGAGATCCAGACAGAGTTTCAGCTTTGTTATTAGTAAAGAAGAAATATTTGCATGCGTGATTTGTCAAAAAAAAAAAGAAAAGAAAAGAAAAAAAGATGTAAATTTTTAAATTTCGCAGGGCAACGTATGCACCAAAATAGTACCTTTTTTTTAAAGATATGTTTGAGAATATTAAAAAAAAAAGCTTTAAATAATTTATTTTTTATGATCATAATCTATGGAGCACGCGTGTCATGGCAAAAAATTCCGTTCAAAATTCCGGGCTCCACCACAACGTGCGGGATCATCGTGACTGATCAACGTTTAGACACCTGTGAAAATAACTAAAAAAAAAAAAGATGCAGTCTGGTTTCATGTTTCAGAAAACATTCGCGAAATCCTCGAATAAATATGCAGATACCAAAATAGTGCTCTGCTTCCCTTCGTCTTCATCAGTTGTTTATTGCCTAAATATTCATTGGGGAAAATGACTTTCTTCACCTGGAGCGACAGTGCTATAGTTTGTGACCCATTATTCAACATTCTGACGCAATTTTGTGGCGAAGAGTGCATTAACATGAGTGTGTTTGATCGAATGTTTTTTTCAATTGCAGCAATTTGCTTCCTTTCCGCACTTGCAGATGGTTTTAATTGCTTGTGGTTTGAGGCTTAGGTGTCGTTTATCATACTTGGTTCATTTATATGCAGTTACTGGCGAAAGTCAGTGTGGAAAATAATTTCTTTTACGTTTACTTTTCATGGCTTACGAGAAATGGCACGGTGAGTATTAAGATTGGTATACGGAGACTTTTTTGAAATTGAGAAAATAAAATCGTTTTATTTTCGTGAACTTTAGTCGCACTCCAGAAACTATATTCATATTCGAGGAAAACCTAAAAAATATATCTGATATTAATTTATATTTAGTTTAAAATAATAGAATAAATATAATGAAATCAAAATTTGGTCCATTTAATAGCTTTATCTAAAAGTATAGTCATGTGTCGCATTGATGACACGGGCAAGGAGATAGGCATACATATTGTCTAAACTACTGTATTGCGAGGAATTATCATCAACTTTGAATGAAAACTGCGACATTGCTGAGAATGCGCAGCTAAGTATATTTGTTCTTCTCACGAATGATAATTTCGATAGTGCATTAGAATTTTATGATTTGCGACAACTAGTTTCAACTACGAAAAAGAACAGTACTTAAAAATGTAATTGAAGTTATGAAAGCAGAGTCGCACATTACTGTGCGGTAGACGTCTTTCCTTTCTTAATTTAAAGATGCTGAGCAACTTCTTTACATGACATTTTCCCCGCATCTCGTACCATTTTTTAGAAAATAACGCTAACTTTGAGTTTTGCCACCAAGTGGCGCAGTACGCGGCTTCGGTGTATATGGCTACTTTACTATAGTACCTTAAACCCCACTTTATGACTACATATAGCGCTTGCTGTCCGTTATGTGGTGGTAGTGGATTTCAGTGGACACCCTGTATACTCCTTATCAAATTTCTGAATTTGCTTCCGGGTTTAAACTGAGGTAGAAAAGGGTTACCACCACTGAAGGATCACCCCAGAAAAAACCGCAACACTAAAAATTACAGGGTGCGGAGAAAGTTCCCACAATTTTGTTTAAAACGTTTTTTTTTTTTTTTTTTTTGGCGTTAAAATCGTATGTTGGTGATTTATTTGGCACATATTGTTTATCGACATTAAAAGTATTTGAGGTTTAATCATTTGTTCTTTGTTAGTTCATTGAGTTAGTGAGCTATGAATCGTGAAAATGTGCGTGTTATTGTCGTTGAATTACACAAGAAGGGAATGAAAACAGCCGATATTATTCGAACGACTGGATTCAAGAGTAAAACAGTCTATGACGCTGTGAAACGCTACAAAGAGACTGGAGGGACTGCCGAACGTCCACTGCAAAATGCCTGGAATGAGATGGTGATGAATGGGGGATGCGTGCGCGAGCATTGTCGGCAATTTCAAACTGCGGCTCCGTAAATGTATTGAAGCCCAAGGAGCCAATTTTGAACAATTGTTATAATTTTTTTGTTTAATGTTATTTTTACTGTCTCAATAAAGAGTTTTTATTGCTTTAAATTGTTGATTTGTTGAATTATGTGTTAGTTACAGCCTATTGAAATATCTAATAAAATTGTGGGAACTTTCTCCGCACCCTGTATATAGGTTTCTCCAGACATTTTCCCACTTGTTTGTTGATGAAAAATTGGTTGGATTAAATAATTAAAGTAAAAGTACCTTTTTAAATTTTTTGTCCGTTGATTTCTTTCGAACATTTGCTAAGTCTATTTTCTGAAATTGTTACAGATTGCAAAAGTTCTTCAGATATTTGTGCGTTTTCGAGAACGAAGAATCGATGACTGAAAAACCGTTTATAGCAACTCATTAACACCTCTTACATAACATCCCCATACATCTGTTGCTTTTATTTTCACTTTCCGACCAACGCTACCTTTCTCGTAATTGATGTTCTTAATCTATTTTCCAGTCGCGGATCTCCTAGAAATAACAATCTACGGCCGATGATCGAGGAAACGAGAATTCAAAACAAATCACCCACCTTTCACTGCTAAAGGTTGGAACTGTCCTTTTCTGAGGAACCCATTCCACTTTTTCTGAGCGCGAAATCTAATTTGCATCGACAATGATTTCCCCGAAGATGGATTGTCCGCCATTCCTCATCATTGGCCAGTTCATTGAATCCGACCGTTGGTTGCCTCGTGCATTCGGTATTAATTGCTACTATTTGTTACTTAGAATAGCCGCTTTATTAATCATTGTCACCTGTGTTTCTTTTCGTGGTTTGCCGCATGTAATGAATATTATCGCCTTTTCATTTGCATGATGTGGTTATTTTTCCCGCTGTCTATGAAAGGATGACTATATCGCTTCTAATTGCTGAAAGCAAATTTGCGATAGTGGATCTTGATAATCGGATGTTATTAATGAATATTTACTGATATCATCGAATTGAAAGGGAAAAGCTTTGTAGGTTTTTTTGCACATCGTCTTTTTTATCTTATCGTTAATTAGTTATCAATTTATTCAGTAAATTACCGCCATTAGCCAAGGGCTAAAGCAGAAATACGTGAAATACACCGCCAGCTCAGTCATTTCCAGCCGAGGACTGCAGTTTCGTGCTTATTAGCACTCATCGTGCTTGTTTCGCACTCTTGGCTTCCTTAAGAGGGTTTCCATCTCCAGCTCAGTCACTTTCCTATGCCGGGCTGTTGAGTGCTAATAAGCACGAAACTGCAGTCTTCGGCTGGAAATGACTGAGCTGGCGGTGTATTTTACGTAGTTATCAATTTGTTCAGCGATTAATGTTCATCAATCAAATTTTAAATAGACCGAACATTGGATATGTATCATAAACGATATGCATGTGGAGTGCACCTAGTGCTTTAGTTTTGCTCTAATCAGGGCCGAATTTAGCTCCATGCCGCCCCTAGACAGATTTAAAATCTGCCGCATCCTCCCCCCTAAAAGAAGCAAAATTTCTTGGACTCAAAAACACGCAAAAAAGTGCTCCTGAAACTTAAACTGTCAAGCTTATGAAGAAACTAGTGGTACCCGCCCGTGGTGGTTTGCCCGTAGTTGAAAATTAAAAGGTCATTTGGTTCGCTTGTATATTTACAAATACTGGATGACGAATTTCTCGCCAATTTGCTATGTTCATTTGCTCGCCAATGTTACGGTTCCACGTTATGGTAATTTCGTCATTTACTCTTCCACGTTGTGATAATTTGCTCGGTAAAATTTTCTTAAAATTTGAATAGAAAAAGAACAAAATCGAATTTTCGAAAAATTGCTATGAGGTGCACACCCCTATGCTACAAACTAACTTTGTGCCGAATTTCATGAAAATCGGCTGAACGGTCTGGGCACTATGCGCGTCACAGAGATCCAGACATCCAGACAGACAGAGATATATACAGACTTTAAGCTTTATTATTAGTAAAGATGATGACGTTTCACATTCAGGTGCGCCCCGATTTGAGGTCATAGTGATCTCCCAAAAAATTCCTTATTCGGCAAATTTTGCTGTAGATTCAGCAATCCTACCCTCACTTACCGCTTCCTTCACTTACTGTTTTACACTGATCTACGAGTATTAATTACCATGGTTGAAAATCATTTGATTTTCATAAAATATGTGAAAGTAATCATTATTAAATGACAAGAAAAAATTGTCTCTGTGTGAAATGAAAGAATGCTGATATTTGACTTTCAGGCATAAAAAATTAATTTAAAAACGTGTGGTTAAAGCAAAATTTGCAGCACCTGAAAATTTTGCCGTCCTAGGCAGCTGCCTACTCTGCCCTTTGGGAAATTGGGCCCTGGCTCTAATCTTAAGTGGTCTGTGCTATAATCTTTTCCCCCTATAAATTTAGTTTAATTATTAATAGTTTACACTACACCTTTGATCTTCAAATAGCATTTTACAGAATCCTGTGGTTCTACAGTTGAGAGTAGAAATAAAAATTCTGAAAAACACTTGCCGTTTTCTTCGACTTTGTCACTTATTTTCATTTACAAAATGATACGGCTGTTTTGAATTGATAGGCAAGAAGTATCCTTTCAAGTTGTTAACATTTTCTTTAAACACACATTTCAATAGTTTACTACAACACCGCTTCATCAACGTCACAAAACTGAGTTTCCTAATCGTTCTTAATCTTTTTTAAAAGCTAGTGATGCCATTTTACCCCCCAAAAAAGTGAAAATGGCATACGAATTGCAATGCACTCAAATCAGTTGAGTATTCGCCGGATCTTTGCGGCAATGTAAAGTAATCCTCAGAATCTAACTAAAGTCACCTTCAAATCACTAGGTATCTATCATCTGTTTTTGTACTTTAATGTGAAAAGTTTACACTGTGAATCATAGCGGAATTGTGTCAACACTTAACAGTAAAGAAATTCTACCTATGATGCCTTTTATTCTATGCCTTCATTCGAGCCTTATTGTGCATAAATTATTAATTACTTATATTAATTAATAATGAAGATTATTCAAAATATGTTTCTCAGTTTTTACAATATTCCGAGTTTGAAGTCCTGCTATGACAATTTGTGTCTTCAGGTTGTTTGAAAAAATATTAAACCCTTCAGAACAAGCACCGTAACGCAAAATACTCACTCTAAAACAAGAAATGAAACTTTTGTTTCATCAAATATTTCATTTGTTTCGCATTACTATTATTCAAATGCTATTATTTTGGAAAATATTTGATGTTAAGAATAAATAGTAAATGAAAGAATAGCTGAAAAATATATTTAACTTTTTCTTTTGAGGGAGATACGGTAGTGTGAGAAAACTCTCATGTGCTAGTTCTCAGGTCACACATTTTGACGCGAGTTCTAAGGTATTAACTACCAGAGGCGGCGAGTAGGGCTTAAAAGTGTGGAGACAAAATTTTTTTGGGAAGTTGAAGACTATTTTAGGTTATTTTGGGTGACGGGAGGGGGGAGAGGGGGGGGGGGGGGCTTCTGATGTTCTCTCGTGTAAATGTTTTTGAATTGTAGTTTTAAAAACGCCACTTTTGTCGAGTTTTGTCAACGTTTGGAGACCGGAAAGGCGTTTCCAGGGTTGTCCCCTTAACATTTTTTGAAATAAAGTCTCATTACTAATCTTTACTAATAATAAAGCTGAAAGTCTCTCAGTCCGGAGGATGTCTGGATGTCTGTAGGATGTCTGGATCTTAGTGACGCGCCTAGATCGTTCGGCCGATTTTCATGAAATTTGGCACAAAGTTAGTTTGTAGCATGGAGGTGTGCACCTCGAAGCGATTTTTCGAAAATTCGATGTGGTTCTTTTTCTATTTCAATTTTAAGAACAAAAATATCATAAGATGGACGAATAAATTACGAGATTATCATAACGTGGAATCGTAACTTGGGACAAGCCGATTGGCGAGATACGAAATTATCATAACGTGGAACCATAACATGGGTACAAGCCAATTGGCGAGAAAATTCTCCGTACATTATTTGTAAATATACAGGCGAACCAAAAGACCTTTTAATTTTCTATTACGGGCAAAGCCGTGCGGGTACCACTAATAATAATAATAAAAACGAAGAAGTTTGGACTCTCTTTGGTAATGTAATGGTAAGGAAGGCTTTTCCCGGAAAAGAAATCTTAAACTGATCTCTTAAAGACGCAAATTAAAGCCATCTTTAGCACACTTAGAGAAAGGGGTTCGGGGTTCGCTCCCAGAAGTTTTACATAATTTAAAACGTTTTTTAAACGTCTTTCTTATTTCAGACTTTCTTCTTCTTCCTCTGAAGAGGAACAAAAAGGTTCTCAGTACCTCCTAGTTATTTTTTTTTTTTTTTGAACTGATGAAATCTTAAGAACTCAGTTTTAAACTTCATTTGAGGAGTTCAGAAAAAAAAATCTCTGGATTTCCCCCCCTCCCCCAAGTTTGACCCTTAAAAACGTAGTTTTACGCTATCTAGGGGAATTCTTTTCCTGATTTTTTTCCCTCAAACTGGAGTCTTTATAATGCAAATTTAGGTCATCTTTGAATTTAAAGGAAGGAAGGAGTGCGCTCGGAGATTTTCTCCCGGAAAATTTTTTAAATTGAAGGTTTAAAACTGAAATTTTAGACAATATATGGTGACGTTCTGGTAATCTCACCCAGAATGGTTTGAAATTATAATCTTAATGTTGATGAAATCTTTGAAGAAAATGTGTGGGCAATCGCTCCCTTTGCGCCCCCCCCCCCTCTTCGAATCGCCGCAGCTGTCAGCAACTTAATAGATGTAACGGAATGGTCAACTGTATATTGTATCCAGCTTGCTTTGCCAAGTAAGGCACTGAAAAATGTGTTTATTTATTTAAAGATATGGCATACTACAGAGAAAATCCAACTAGATGGGTAAGACAATCAAAATAAAAACGGAGTATAAATCAAAAGCGTTTTAGGAAAAATGAAAATAAAAATTGAACGGCGTTGCTTTAAATTCAATTACAAGTACATAACCTGTTACAAATGTCTAAATCATTACACTATTTATTAATGATGTTATGTTACTCAAATAAACACACATTTACAACATAATTGGACTTGCTAGAATCATTTTTAAAACATTAATGATTTCAAGTGCCTTACTTGGCCCCGAAAAGTAGATAAAATAAATTTTATATTTCGTTGCAATCATTAAAGTTACAAAGTAGGGGAATGTGGGGCAACGTGAAATGGTTAAAATAATTTACTTTTTTCAAAAAATTTGATGTGAAAATTACGGTACATATAGAAAGGACAATATAATTTACAATAAAACTTGCATTGAAATATTATTTTCGGCAATAAATTTGTGCTGCCTAAAAAGAAAGAAAATTTTCACTTCTTTTTTTCATGGGATCAGGGATGCCCCCTCTAGGGGCAAGAGCGCACCACTCTGTACATCGTGGAGACCCCACCAAAAGCAAGAGCCCCCCCCCCAAATGAGAAAAATACCCCTCAAAACACCTCCCTAAATATTTCAGTGGCGAGGCCTGGGCCACAACCCCCCTTAGGTGAGCACCCTGCATGGGGCGAAGTGAAAAATAAGATATTTTTCTAATGAAATATTTTCGATTCAATTGTTAAAGATATTGTTGATGAAATGAATGAGTAAATGACGGAAATAATAAATGAAAAGGAAAGGAAAAAATAAACAAATAAATAAATGAATAAATAAGTGAATGCATGAGAAAAAATAAATAAGTGAATAAAATAGTGAATGAATAAGTGAATGCATGAGAAAAAAATAAATAAGTGAATAAAATAGTGAATGAATAAGAAAATGAATGAATGAATAAGGAAAGTATTAAACGAAGGAATGTAAATGATATAATTAACAGACGAAAACTTAAGTGATTTGAAAAAAGGATTGAAGAAATAAATGAAATGAACTACAGTAAAACCTGTAAAGTTGACCACCCTTGTAAGTTGAAGACCTGTCTAAGTTGACCGCTATTTTCAGGCACAGAATTAGATCTTATCATATAATTCAACCTCTATAAGTTGGCCACCTGCTTAAGTTGACCACTCAAGTAGTGCACCGCAAATGGTCAACTTACACAGGTTTCACTGTATTTCACTTCGCCCCATCCCCTTTGACCCGCATGCACTTGACTAACTGTATAAATCATTTAAAATACAAATAAGCTTAAAATTAAAGAAAGAAATACTGTACTCTTTATTAGTAGGTCTCAATTAATATTTTAAAAGTTAATAACAAGAACTTCATAATTTAATAACAACAAAAAAGATTATTATCTTACGTCAGAATATTACGAAATGAGTATCAATTTTTGAAATTTGCTTGTGTTATCATATTCTTTGATTTTCAGGGGTAATTTTTTCTTGACTGAAATAGATTGCATGTGATACTACATAGTTAAAATATTACTAGATTGGTGGCACGAAAAACAGAGTAAATATTTCACCATTTCACTTTGCCCACATTCCCCTACTTTGAAAATAAGGACAAAAATTTGAGACTAGATTATTTAAGGCTAGTAACATTGTTGATGTTCCATAAATATGGGTAAGAAAATTTCAAAGTGTCGCAATTATTAATTCAGTAAGATAATTAATAAACTAACACAGAGTCTGTCTGCTCAAGGATCTCAGTTCTCCTGCTATAATAAGGATACCAAGTAATTCTGAAATATTCTGAATTAGACAATACAGTAAACTCTCGATTATCCGCGAGCGGATTAACCGCGAGTCAATTAACAATCTGGAATATGTATTTTCGCAGTTAAAAGAAAATACCCATGGCTGTTTTTTTTTCCCGGTCGAAAAATTGCAAATTTAAACTCGCTTTTTTTGAGCAATCACATTGCTTATTGCTCTCATTTGACTGTTTTTGGCATCCTATGATTTTATTTTTCCCCCGCCATCCTCTGCAGCAGCACCACCGCCGACCGGCTCCTCCCGATGCTGCTCCTCTAGCGAAAACCGTCTCAGTTGCGTCTATAACCTACACACGCACGCATACACACACACGCACACACTTACACACACACACACCCATACATACACTCATACACAAACTTACACACACATACACACACGCATACACTTACAAACGCACACGCATACCCACACACTCATGGCTGCACACAGATACAAACACACACGCCTACATACACACACACATACCCACACACACACTCAAGCCTGCACGCAGACACAAACACACGCGCCTACATACACATCACACACACTCGTGATTGTGAAAAACATAATTTGAATCCAAGATGTCAAAATTCAAATTAATTTTCATTTTTTTTAAATTTTTTTTATTCATTTATTTATTGTGCTTTCTTCATTGTATATACACTTCTTCTATACTAATGTTAAATACTGTTGTGCAAAAATACAAAACATAATTACTGTACTGTATATACTCGTATTTTCATTCTTAAAAGAAAGTATTATGCATCCATACAGCTACGTTTTTGAGGAAGGGCAATTTTTACCCTATTTGTCCCTCCTTTTTGTCTTTTCACGGTTTATCCGCGATTTTTATTATCCGCGGTACTCGTGCCACCCAGTTCCGCGGATAATCGAGAGTTTACTGTATGAGGCAAAAAGAAAAAGTTTTTTGCTCTTTGTTTATCCGGGAAGTATCTAGTTTTACGCTTAAAAACCCCCAAGAATTATATGCCTTTAGAAACAGAAGTTTAGTTTTTTAGAAAACAAGTTTAGTTTTAGAAAAGATCAATTCTGTAAAACAATAAGAAGTCGATAAATGTTTGTCAATTTTTTAAGAATAAATCAAGGTTGAGTTTCACAAGGCTAATTGACAACACTGAAATAACTGATGCTTGAAATTATTGATGAATGATATGTTAAAATAGATGAATAAGAAATTAAAGTAACTTATTGTCTATGCGCTACATCTTCATATAATCAGGATAAATTTCTAAAAGAGTAGCATCACTGTTGTTCCTAAAAAGCGCTTAACAATGGGGTTGTTTCTTCAGTCACTGAAATTGATAGAAGAAGTAAAAAAAAAATAACACGGACCCAGAAAATACTTTTATTTTCCCAACAGTTATTTTTTAATTAATTTTTTTTAATGTCCGATTTTGAAAACAAGGCGTGGTCTTGATGACGTCACAAATGATGTTTTTTGGCGCATCATCATTCTTTTTGGCGCGCACGTTATGATAATCAAGAAGCGAATTAAAACTGCTCTCTACGCTTGCTATCAACCCTTTCGTTGCCAATACACGTGAGTAAAGATGCGAATGAAATATTATGCTCTGTGAATGGCAACACTGAGAGGCATTTCATAATTTTTGATGTCATCGGCAGAAGCATTAAACAGTGATAGCGTACCGATTTAAGTATTTTTTCTTAAATATTAAACTTAAAGAAATTATTTAAAAAATGGTCAGATCCTATGTTTTTAAGTATGCTCTTTCAGAAAAAAATACTTTTAAAATTTTGGAAACGACTCTATTGATGCCCAACCGACGGCGCACATGTTATATGGAGCCCCCGAAGCTGCTCCATGAGGCAGGTTGTTATCCTAAATGTTGCAAATCGGCAAAAATCGACGAAATTAGAGACAACATTTCAAAACGGATATTATTTTCCTCTTTCTAATTTTTTAAAATTTTTTTTGATGATGCCTAATGTTCGTTCACATTAACGTTATGCATGATATGCGCGTGTGTTCGTAATTTATCATTCGGTAAAATTGGAATTTCATTCGGCAAGTTAAGAATTTACCCCCCCCCCCCCCCCTGCTCCTTCCATTCGGTATTAAGTACTGTTGCTAATTTGGAGCCAAATAATCAGAAATTGGCTTCTAAAAACAGAAACTTCGCATTAGTAAAATAAGCATATAGTAAGGACAGCAACGTTTCTCGGTTACTCGATTCTTGCAACTCTCTTTCTTTTTTCGTGTAATACCCATGCTGTCTAAAAACATAAATATCTTTAATTTTTTTCGGTGTTTAGGCCCGTGAGATTTATCTTAAAATAAGGTGTGACCCTCGGGTAAAACAAGGGTTGGGCACCAATGCTTTAAACCATAAGCGAACAAAAGATAACCACTAGAATTGAATACAAAGCACTGATCATTAATTACTGAAATGATCAGAAATAGCACTATTAAAAGAAACACATAACGTATGACGATTTAAATAGGAAAACTAAAACGTCAGTAAGATTAATGGGAAAGCCATTATAGGTCAATTTTCTTAAAAGAACACTGAAGTCAGTTGCATGTAACGTTTTCGTAAAGTCAGAGTAAATATTATCTAGTTAATGACCACTTTCAAAAGAGGAAGTAATTTCACTAGTTAAACAAAATTTTAAACTTGGTGAAAGAAGCTTTTTATGTCTTTGGGTCCTCCTCTTCCTCGCCATATTCTCTCATCTCTCTCTCTCTCTCTCTCTCTTCCTCGCTTTCCTAACTGAAACGATTATTACTAAACATTTGGAGACCTAAGCTATTTCTGAATTTTCAAAATGTTCCCCTGCTGAAACATTTTTTACGTACTGGTATATTATATAATATTTCTGTAAGAAATAGATATCTAGTACTAAAAACCATTTCAATTCTATTCAAAACGCAAATTTTCTCTCACAGAAGAGCAATTTTATTATCCAGTTATCATTACACAATTCTTTAAAAATTATTGAAAAAGTGACATATGGTGTTTGTACCTACAATTACTAGCTAAGTGTTAAAGTACATGTAAAGTCTAAGCTGAACCTATTGTATGCGTTAGGAATGTATTTTCTCAGAAAAGTGGTACCAAAAACAGCATTAAAGCATCAATGCGCTTTAATACGCCATGATACGTCTATAAATACATGACTATTCATTTGCATATCGATAACAGGAGCTATATATGCTACATATGAGTCGCCTATTTTCAAAACCGGCCAAGTGCAAAAATTCTCGATTTTCATTTTTTTTATAAGTTCCACTCAGTTTTACTAAGCGCTATGGTAACTAAAATTTTACGTTCAAAAGCGGCCTTTTTCAATGATAAATTAACATGGAAAGATTCGGTTAAGTTTCAAAACCGGCCAAGTTGGGTTTCTCATATAATCCGCTTGGAGCGCCCTTCACACAAACAGTCTGCACCTGTCTGTTGCTATAGTAACGAGACATGTCTCATTTCTTCGAGGGCAGTTGAATAATGGTTAGAGCTTTAAATGCGGTATATTGGCTTAGATTTTTTTCTTCGGGGGGGGGGGGGGGAGGCTAGGATTTCTTCCTCGCCTCCTCCCCCCCCCCCAGAAAAAAAAAATCTAAGCCAATGTACCGCACTTAAAGCTCTAACCGTTATTCAACTGCCCTCGGAGAAATGAGACATGTCTCGTTACTATAGCAACAGACAGGTGTAGACTTTTCGTCTGTGGCTCTAGAGAAGTAAGGTTATTTGAGTGAGTTTGAGGTTTGTTTTTAAAATCTTTTATGGAAGTCAGTTTTTTCAGTGTTTCATGTTTTTTTTCTTGATAAAGAAAAATGGAAGTGAATCTGCAGTGTGTTGAACCAGCCTTAGCACGGAAAAGGGTTCGAAATGAGAGCTCTTGGCAACGAAGCAAGGAAAAACGAATGCGATACAGTGATCCTGGATTACCCTTAATGCCAAACTGCAATCATGAAAATAAAGAAGTTTACAAGTGTGCAGATCTTCGCCGGGAAGATGTATCGGTGTTTCATAATCGTTTCTATTCGCATAAAACTAAAATCCTGCAAGATGCCTTCATACTAAAATATGTGATCGCTGATGACCCGTCCCGGAAGTCTAAAACTTTCCTAGACAGAGAACCAAAGATGTTTTTTGGGAAATTCTTTGTGCCAACTCCATCTGGAACTCAACTAAGGGTATGTCGACAAACGTTTTTACGAAGTCTAAACCTTAAAAAGCATCGGGTTCAGGGAATAATAAAGAGACATAAATTAAGCGGCACAATGCCTTCAGAGGGTCGTGGTGGCGACCATAAATCTGCAAATAATCGCGACAAACTTTCATCTGTTAAAAAGTTTATTGAAAAACTGAAATGCTGCGAGTCACACTACTGTCGGAGTAAAACTGTTGCTCGCATGTACCTTCCATCCGAGTTAAGCGTACAAAAACTGTGGAAAATGTATGAGGCGGAGTGTAATGAGGAACAACATGTTAAGGAAAGTTATTTTCGTAAAATATTTAATACAAATTACAATTTGGGTTTCGGTACACCTCGGAGTGATGTATGCTCAGTTTGCACCCAGTATAATGAAAAAATAAAAGCGGAAAAACGTGAGAACGAAAAAAAAGTACTAGCCTCTCTGAAACAAGTTCATTTATTGAAAGGAAAAGCTTTTTATAAAAAACTTAAGGAACGTCGTCCTGATTTATTGACCATTTCTTTCGACTGTCAAAAAAACCAAATGTTGCCTCGGCTCCCCGACCAGGCGTCATACTTCAGTAGGAAAATTCCAATGTACAATTTCACCATTGTTCAAGGAGATTCAAAAACTCCTCTCAACCCCAGCAACGTATTCATATACGTGTGGAATGAAACTGTTCTACCCAAAGGATCCAACGAAATCGCCTCAGCCGTTTTCCATCGCTTGGTTAACACAGATTTCACTGGAATTAAGAAATTGAGGTTAGTCGCGGACGGATGCGGCGGGCAAAATAAAAATTCAACAATAATAACGATGCTACACCACTGGCTGATAAAATTTGCCCCAGAAGACATTATTATTGAGTTGCTATTTCCAATGGTGGGACACTCTTTCCTCCCACCTGACAGAGTCTTCGGATTTATAGAACGTGACTTAAAAAAATTAGAAGTCATAGTGCGCCCTGAGGAGTTTGTCGATATTTTTAAAAATTATGGGACTGTAGAGCAACTTGGCTCTGATTGCCTTGTTTACGACTGGAAATCGGAGTGCAAAATTATAATGAAACCTCCGCAAAGCTGGCATTTTAAATTTGCACCCACGAAACGCTTTTTTCTTAAGAAATCTGGGAATCGGATATTAATAAAAGGAGAAGTAAATTATCAATCTGACTTGGGACAATATAAATCCATAACAAAAAAAAATCAGAAAGCAGAGAACATTCGCCTCAACATCATTCCAACTGGGAAACCCATTGCTCCTGCGAAAATTAATGATGTACATAATTTGCTGTCAAAGCATTTTGGGGACAATTAGAGGTCATTAAATACCCTTAAGTTTTACTCAGAACTGCGCCCACACCAGGATGATATTATTGAAGAAAATAACGAAGACTGTCACGAATTATCGATCCAGATGAAGAAGTAAGGGGTTGAGTTTCATTTTAATCGTTCTTTATTATTCAAGTTTTTTATTTCCTTATCAATTTGCATTACTTCTGGGATTTTTTTTTTCGTTCTTGAATAATTTTTTCAGTTTGTAAAAGAGTTTATGAGGCAAAAGTATTGTATTAATTTTTTGAGATATATATTGTACTTAAATATATTTACTTTAATGTTTTCAGTTTATTTATTTTAATCGTTAACCTAATAGTTGAGTATCAAAAGTGGCCAAGTGACAGATTGAGTTTCAAACCCGGCCAAGTGCAAATTACTTTTCTTAATTACCATTAGTTAATTTTATTATTTTTTAAATTAATCTTTCAGTTTGAATATACTAGGCTAGAAGTATAGATAGAACCACAATTGATACACCACAATTGATTGATATAGTTGTAATAAGTTTTTCGGCCCTCCTGAAAATTTTAAATCACTGCACTAGGCCGTTTTTGAAAATAGGCGACTCATATAGAAAGAGAGTGAGAGAGAAAGACCAATTCATGGAGAGATATTACCCTATCTTACACATAAGACTTTCTAATTTAGCTGTGAGTATGACGTTGGCATAAAAATATTTTTACCCTCAACTTTAACGGTAAAACGTTTTCCTTTTAACTTTAACGGTAAAAAGTTTTCCTCGATCATTAGCACCCGCACTGCGTACTTATGCACTGCTTACTTTATTAAATTTTCACTTTCCTACTTTAATGAACCCCTGGGGAAACATTTAGCATCCCATTACTTTTGTGAGTAATGAAGTGCTAATTTTTTCCGTGAAAAATCCGATAGAAATCTTGTTATTGCTAATTAATTGACTGGAAATCACTTGAAGATCTGAAAAAAAATCGAAAGGAACACAAGATAAATGTGTAACCTCTGATTATTCGGGATAATGAGTGCTTCAGGGGGAAATATGGCGTCATACCATTGAGCGTGATCACTTAAAGCCACACTGAATCATTATCTCACTTGTTCGAGAAACGAATGGATTCCTTAGGGTCAATCAGGGTTAAGTGTCCTTATTAAATTAAACAAGGTGGCTATGTGTGTCACGACGGTTCGTCCTTTTCTTTGAGCATTTTTTTCCGGGTTCTCACAAATTTCATCAATTAACGGAACTGTTTTACCCGAACGATCTGATTTTGTTGGAGATGCTCTTCTGTCGTAGAACGTTCCAAGCTCTTCGTGACCTGCCGCAGGTGTTTGCACCGTTTCCTAGTTGCGGGGGTGTTCGTGGGTGTCCATCGAAGAGGAACAGTACTAACAATGTTTCAGGTGATTGATGCTTGGATGGTGAATGCCTGGAAGGCATATTGGGAAGGGTTATGTCATTAAAGGGAGTTATTTGTATTCTGACTTGAATGTTGTTTTTCGCAATGTTTGTGATTTGTTAGCCATTTGTTCCGATAGGCCTGAGAATAGGCCAGTGCTTTATTGCCAATGACTAGTATGTAGCCAATGACCCGTATGCACTTTAGGTTCAGTAGCCATTTTTCATGAATTAAGACGTTTTTTTCTCATCAATTGGAGAAGTGAAAATGAATCATACATGATCTTATCAGTTGGTGAAAGGAAAATTAATCATTCGCTTTCTCGTCAGTTAGGAAATTGGAAAAATCAATATACCAGCTTCAGATGACTTTCGCACTGAAAATAATTGAATTAAGAAACAAACTGCAAAGGAAGTGCAAAAAGATATACTTAAATGGTAAATCATTTTATGAAATCGCCAAAATGTGCCGTTTAATTGCCAGGCGGTCATTGGTGTGAATATCTTTAGGTCCAAGGCTTACGACGCACAGCTGACTGTGACGTTGTTACTGAGAGCAGTTTGCTGAAAGATTCTTAAGCCAATAACACTTCAAGAAACGATTGATAAACCTTAATCAACACTTGAAAATCCGAAAAAAATCCCTAATGTTCGTTCCTAAGCATGGGCGTTGGCCATTCGTTGCCAGATCGTCAATGGCGCGAATATCTTGAGGTCTAAGGCTGCAGGGCACAGCTCCTAGCAGTTTGCCAAAAGATTCTTCAGACAATAACACTTCAAGAAACAAATGTTAAACCACAATCATACTACTATGAATATCCCGGAAAATTCCTAAACCAGTCTTTTTAGAATTCAAAATTAATATAAGTAACCATATAAGACTAAGAGCGGTCAATTAGTGACACGATCATTTTAGTAGTTGTTCAACAGAGGATTTCTGCTAAATAATTTTAGCTTCCTTACCGCAAGTAACAGAAAGTGGACCGTAAGGCAAATGTTTTTCTAGAATTTTAGAAAAAGATGTGTTAGTAAGGGTCCTTTCACTTTTTAGATGAAACATACCCGTAAAGAAATTTCATGTCTATAATAGTAGAATGATGTCTGCTAACATAATTTAGAAAGTGGGTGGAAAGCATACAATGTTAGAATTGCAGAAACTTACCGTTGAGGGGAGTGAAATAGACATTTGCGCCATTTAATCATTCCGGAGAATTTTATTCAAGTCTGTGTGCTCATCGGTATTGTACCTGCCATTCTATTCCCCAAAATACGGACCATGTGACGTAAGAAAGGGAATGTTCCAAATGTTCTAAAATCTCTCTCGATGCCCACTTGTCCAAATTTCGCATTATTATTGATGTTAATACAGGGTTGGCAAAACCCCGGGTTTTTTTAAAAAAGCCCATGGACCCAGGGTTTTTTGGGTTTTTTTAAATAAAACCCAAAAAACCCAACTAAAGCTGGGTTTTTAAAAAGAAATGTGGGGTTTTTTTTTGTCTTTTTTTAGGGGAAAGGTGGGGTACTCGTAGCATATTGTAGCATAAGTATATGGACAAAGCACAAAAATTGTCTTGATAAAAAAAGCTGGAAAATTCAGCGTTTTCTGAAGAAAGGTATAAAAGACGACAAAATTCAAGAATGGTGAAGTTTCAGATTTTTTTAGTTTCCATGATTACCAACAGTTAAGGCAAAGTTACTTCTTGAGTGATAAAATCTATTGTTTATTTGTTCGTTTTTAATTTCGACATTTTTTTTTTTTCGTATTTTACTTTATTGTATTTCATTTTGTTATGCAAAACTACTGTAGAACCTCAAGTATTTTAAATTCCTTTTTACTGAATTCCAGCTTAATCAAGACATTTCTTTGAATTTTATGTTGCTTGTTTTTCTATTTCTGTGTACAGAGTAAGAAATATTAAACTTTTTCGTAAGATAATGAAAATACTGTACATCCTATTCCGTTTTCTGTCCGACCATTTGTAAAACCTGTTAATTTCTAAAAAATATACCTTGTTTATTCGAGTTTTGTGTCGTGTTGGTTTGCAGAAAATAATTCACATGAGAGCCTTTTAGCTAAAATAGTATCCTTTGTACAATCTGCAAATATTGAGAAAATCTGCCGTGACAGGACTTAGTCAAGATAATTTGAGTTCCTTATTGACCAGTTGAAGGAAAAAAGTTAAATATATTTATTTAAAATCTTTGAAGCATTTTTTAATGTCCTTAAGAGTTAAGAAATACTATCAAAGTTCAAAATTCATTTTTTATGTCCATTGCCTATTGTGAAGAAGTAAAAAAGAAGTTTAAATTGTAAAAGTATTTAAATTAATTATCTTTTTAAAAAAAGTTCTCAGAAAATTTTAAAAAACCCAAAAGTGGGCTAAATAATGGGTTTTTTTAAATGGGTTTTTTCAAAAAAACCCATTGGGTCCAACCTGATTCGGTTCAATCCGGCCAACCCTGTGTTAATACTATCAGTTTCACCTGGTATACCATCAAACCATCATCAACAAAGCTATGCTTTCCCGTTAAACAACAAGAACTGAAATTATGAATTTGATTTCAATTTCGAAGTGCCAAATAAATGTCCAAAGAGACTTCTTTTTACCACCAACGTTCGATTCCTTTATGAGTGAGGACCCTTTTTGAGGACCATTATGGGCATTTTTAATACCTCACTTGTCACATCGATTAACTCTCCACTTCTTAAAATTCCCTTTTTCCAGCTTTAACAGTGCATTATTGACGTGTGATATCTGAATTCATATTAACCGCCTTACGTTTCTGACCATGTGAAAGCAGAAAATGTAACACGAAGGCCCATTTGCTTCTATGGACAACCCCATATTCTGCATCACTTTTTACTTTCTTCTATATCTAATATATAGAAGAAAGTATTGGATTCGTGCAAATTTTCGAATTTTGAAGGATTCGAACGTTTTGAGGTGTGCTGAGTCCATTTCGACTATTTTTGGAAAATGTCTGTCTGTCTGTGTGTGTATGTGTGTCACGTCTGTGTGTGACCAGTTTTTTGTGGCCGCTCTACAGCAAAAACTACCGCATGAAATCGAACGAAATTTGGTACACATATGTGCCCCTATGTGAACTTGTGCCCATTGGTTTTTGGCGCGAATTCATCCAAGGGGGGTGGAGCAATGGGACGTTTTTTGAGTTACGCGTGATTGCGATTCCTCAGGAAGTAACTGGCGGAATCAAACAAAATTTGGTCCATATGTTTCCAGTAACAGGAACAGGTGCTGATTCAATTTTGGTGTCAATAACTCAAACGGATGTTGAGCTATAGAACGTTTTTTGTCGTCAATTGTGACTGCTGTATCTCAAGAAATAATGAACAGAATGAAAGAAAAATTTATCGGCAAGTAGCCCTTAGTGGGTATAAAAGCTGATTTTATTTTGGTGTCAACAGCTAAAAAGGGGGTAGCGCAATCGCCCGTTCATTTTTTCCATTGTGAGTGCCCTATCTCAAGAAGTAATGCTACGTTCTGGTTGAAATTTGGAATATATGTGAATCCATATGTAAACAGGCTTTGGTTCAATTTTGGCGCCAATCGCGCCGAGAGGTGCTGATTTATTTTTATTATCATTATTTTTTTAGCGAATAAAAATAACTTTATTAATGCAACAATAAGAAAGATAAATCGTAGATTGTCGTCTGCGTATTTATCGTGATTTTAATTGTATGGAAATGATTGGAAATATTATCTCAATGATTTAAAATTTTTAACTGTTGCCATCTTATGTTTGTTAACAAATAAAATATTGGTAAATAATTCAAGCAAGGCTTTTAAAATAACTTTCAATTTTCGCTCTTTGCTTTGCATTTGCAATAATTCAGACATTGGGATGGTCGTCAAGTTTTTGCATGTGTAATTTTGTTATTGTTAGGAATATTGCTTCCTTCAAGCATGGGGAGGGATCAGAAAAAGGAAAAATATAGAAGAAAGTTTCGTGATGGCCACAACATACTAGTTTCTACTTTTTCTTTACTAATAATAAAGCTGAAAGTTTGTCTCTTGATTTCTGTATGTCTGTTACGTGCATAGCGCCGACCGTACGGCCAATTTCCATGAAATTTGGCAGAAAATTAGTTCGTAGCATAGGGGTAAGCACCTCGGAGCGATTTTTCGAAAATTCGTGTTCTTTTTTCCATTCCAATTTTGAGAACATTTTACCGAGCAAATTACCATAACGTGGACGAGCAAACTACCATATGTGACCATGGGCGAGCAAATGAACATAGCAAATAGGCGAGAAATTTATCATCCTTTATTTGTAAACATACAGGCAAACCAAATGACCTATTCATTTTCTACTACGGGCAAAGCAGTGAGGGTACCGCGAGTCAAAGAATAAAAAAGCACATTGTTTTATCCGAGCAAACTAAAGAGCAGCACTATAACCATCACCATACTTTTAAATATGTCAGTGCATTTTTAAAAGCAAAAACTTTCATTTATGGTTTGAAAACTACGGAATAGAATAACACACACTAAAAATAGGGTTTTGCATTACAAAAGTTGATCATTTTACTTAGTTTAAAATGCTAAACTATTCCTGGCTTATCGACTTTAAATGCAAGTAAGTACGTTTACATGATTTCGACTATTAATATACAGTAAAAGCACTTCGCGAATTTAATCTGAGCAGAACAGAAAGTTGTTTTTGTATGTAAAGTTGAAATACTTTTCGAGGCTTAAAATTTTTGCGGACGATGAGCTTGCGAAAATTAAAGCCTCGCGAAAATAAGTGCTTTTGCAGTTCTTATTCGGATTTTGTCTTTTTTGCTACAGTTGGGAGAAGTATTAGTTGGGGGCTAAGTGCATTTGTACTAGTCTAGTTATTTTATTAAGTTAATCGATTAGGCAATTACATATGTCCCCTCCAGTTCATTTTCTATAGTATTCGATACAAATGATTTTTATATATCACATTTTTTCATGTTGTCGAGAGGGCAGCGGAGCTTGACCGCCGCGAATCTTAGGGAGAAGGTGTTTCCCTTCCTCGCGGGTCCCAAGCGGAGTCGGAGCATAAATGATTTATTTCGGCTCCGACTCCGACTTCGGGTATTTCAAAACCTTTTACTCCGACTCTTTCACCCCAAAATCACTCCGACTCCGAAAGCACTGGCAGAGTGATGGACTTTGTGGGAAATTGAACGACTCCGACTCTTGTAATTTTAAGCCTTCGATTCCCGACTCCGATTCTGACTCCTTTACTCCAAAATCTCTTGACTCTAAGACTCCGACTCCGATATCTCAGTTATTGAGGCTTCAGGATCTTAACCTTAGCAATATATATATATATATATATATATATATATATATCGTTTGAAAAATATGCTGTTTTATTTTTTCAAAACACCGCAAACTCTACTATTTCACTTCAAAACTTATGATCCTCAAAGATTTGACGCATATTTTCACTTCTAATGCGGATGTTTATATACATGTGAGGACTGTTATGACCCCTCCCCCTCATAAAAGTAAATTCTGACTGCATTAGTGTTGAGTGTATACAAATGGTATTTAATAAGCCTGACAGGAACTCATTTAGTTTTTTATTTATTTAATTTTTTTTCTAACTTACTTTTCCTCGTTAATCAAACTATAAATTTGGGCTGTACCCCAAAACGTCATCATCGGCTGGCTTTATCTAAAAACTTGTTTTCTTTGTCACTTACGTGAACCTGGAGGAAACGTAGAGCAATAATCTAGATCGCCCAGTTATGTATTGTTCTTATGAAAACATTGCATAAGAATAGCCTTTTGAACAAAAGACCTTCCCTGTTAGATTGTTGTGAAATATTGGTTTGATAAAAAGGGAATTTAAAAAGATGTTCGTAGAAATAAAGAACTCGCAATGTACGATTGGATATTTTGGTTTTCTTGTGGTTATGCCACATTTTTATTTTGTTTCTTTCTTTGATTTTTCTCTAAAATATTGCTCCATCCATCAGTGTAGATAAGGTTTTTGTTTAGTTCTTTCACCACAGCTGTATTGCTTTTATAGAGGCACTAGTGGTACCCTTACGGCTTTGCCCGTAGTAGAAAATGAAAAGGTCATTTGGTTCGCCTGTATATTTACAAATAATGGATGATTTCTCGCCAATTTGCTATGTTTAATGGCTCGCCTATGTTACGGTTCCTCGTTATGATGATTTCGTGATTTACAATTCCACGTTATGATAATTTTCTCGGAAAATTTTTCATAAAATTGGAATAGAAAAGGAACAAATTCGAATTTTCGAAAAATTGCTTCGAGGTGCACACCCCCATGCTATAAACTAATTCTGTTCTAATTTTCATGAAAATCGACCGAACAGTCTAGGCGCTATGCACGTCACGGAGATCCTGACAGACAGAGAGACTTTCAGCTTTATTATTAGTAAAGATTCCACGGAAAACAATCGGTTTGTCCCACACGTGACGCTTCATATAGTTCATTATAAATAATACTTTTTAGTTGTTGTTGTTGCTGTCGTGTGCTAGCTAGGTTGGCAATTTGGGGTGCATTGCGTCACTTTCCCAACTGCATCGTAATTAGGTGAGAAGTCCGACTTCTCCACAGTACACACATGCCATAAGAACCCGTTTATAGGGAAGGTAGCCGTTCACAGCACAGCAACACATTTCCAACAAGAAAGGACTGACAAGAGAGAAAGTACATCCTTGCCCGAACCGGGATTCGAATCCAGAACCTGTTTGTCCGCAGCCTAAAATATGAATGAACAATTTTTTTTTCTGCTTAACAAATTACAAACTATGATTGATTTCTTTCGCAAAAAAAAATATTGCCTTTACCTTTTAATATTATTATTTTTTATGAAATATATGAACCGTGACGTGCGGAACAAAGGGTTGACTTTTTCGTGGAATGGCCCTATATACACTATATGACCAAAAGTATTGGGACACTTTCAAAAATTAAAACTTTTACAGATTTCTCGAGAAATAAAAAACAATTGCTCTGTAATTTTTTTCACATGAAACATATACTCTAGCTGTCATTTTCCAATAACAGTTGAGTCTGCTATCCATTTAAGGGACCAGGAACAAATTGAGGAAACAAAAAAAAAAAGGTTTTCGATAATTTTTCATTGAACACAGCTGGGGATGAGCTATAAGTTTCAGAAATAAATTAAAAATCCATCAAAAATTTATTTTTATATTTTCGTGAAATTATCTCTTATAACCACGGAGATATAGGCATTTCTTTGAAAAATGCACATTTTTTTTAAGGTTTATGGCTCATATCACGCAGAGTTTTCCGTCAAACGTTATTAAACTTTCGGAATATTTGACAGCATATTAGAGAAACATAATAATAAAATTTGAAGTTAAAATATTGAAAATTTAATGAAATATGAACGTTTAAAACAATTAATTTTTCAATGCGCATGCGCGAAAGATAGCAATTTATAACGTTTATAATCCAAAGCTCAGATATATCCTACAACTCATAAAGAAAATTCCACCTCACTATCTTTAAAATTAAAAAAGTTATCAGCGATCTAATCCGCCGAATTTCATTAGTTCTCGGATAGGCGATGAATGGTAAGGGGTCGTTCGCAAACTGGCAACTCTTTCCTGCTATCGTTGATAGGGCTCGACCGATGGCATTTTTTGGCCGATGGGCCGATGCCGATTGTTGGCCGATTGTTCAAAGATGGGCGATGGCCGATGGCCGATTGTTTTCCTCCAAATGGCCGATTGCCGATGGCCGATACCGTTGGCTGATGGCAAAAAAAAAAAAAAAAAAAAAAAAAAACAGAAATAAATTGATAAGATTGTCAGGGATTTAAAGGATCATTTATTCATTTCACTTTACTTCCTTTCTACGAATAAAGACTTGTAATCACAAAAAAAAAAAATCAGATTTCGACCTAAATTTCTATTTTACTATCACCAAATTTATACTTCACAAGTTTTTTCGGCACATCTGTACATACAGATGTACCTAATAAGAACATATAGATAACCAAATATCCATTTTGAACGCCTCCTCAGTTAATTATCGCTAATTCTCTTGTGATGTCTTCATGCGCGTAAACTTGCGTCACTCAAAAACGTTATGAAATAGTAAATTGAAAACTCATACGTGCGTAGTATGATCTAAAAGTTCGAGGTCAAGTTGTATAAAACCTTACCCTGAATAGTTCACATTACCGAAGCATATATCTATCTACAAAATAGTCACCTTGAACGATTATGCACTTCTGCCAACATTCGTATAGCTTTTAGAAGTACTCCTGGAAGACATTTTTCGCAAATTCCTGTAAGGCATCTTGCGCTGCTGCTTTAACTTCATCGTGGGGAAGAAGGCGACTTTCATGTTGAGGATGCACGGTTCGATTGGTCAATACTCTGATATGACAAACAAATAACATAACGTTTCGTCGGACTTAGCTCCGTGTGACTTTTATCTGTTCCCAGCAAAAAACATTTGCACAGACGCCGCTTTTTTCCGTCAGGAGAAGATGAAGCTGCATCATAGAAGGTAGCGAAAACTGGCTTCCAGGAGTGTTTCCAAAAGTTATATGAACACTGGCAGAAGTACATAGTCGGTGGATGTGCTTCGGTAATGTGAACTATTCTGGGTAAGATTTTATACAGCTTGTCCCCGAATTTTTGCATCGTACTACGTTCAATCTGTATACGGTGTAGTTATGCTTCTCCTTTTTTGACTGCTGTATGATGAAAGAGAAAGAACAATAGCCAAAAAAAGAAGGAAGAAAAACAAAGAGACTGTTTAATAACCAATTGATTTTTTTTTTCTTAAATGAGCATATAACTGAGATTTCAGTAATGTTGTAATAATGTATGGATTTAGGTACACTAAAC
Organism: Uloborus diversus; assembly: GCF_026930045.1. Lineage (NCBI taxonomy): Eukaryota > Metazoa > Arthropoda > Arachnida > Araneae > Uloboridae > Uloborus > Uloborus diversus. Next base: position 219,058,156 of record NC_072732.1, read on the forward strand.
ATAGTTTAAAAAAATTAAATTACGTTGTTTAATCATTCAAAAAAAAAAAAAAAAAGAATAGAACTATGAAACCGTCAACAAATTACGCAGTTAAAGTTAAAAGATTGCACGTAGACCTTTTTTAGTCATCAAATTAAACAAAAAAGGTAACATAAATTACAATATTAAATCAAAATAGTAATATTTTTATACTTATTTAAAATTTATGAATAGAAAAGTTTGCATTTTTCATAAAAGCTATAACAGTGACATACATTTTGCTGAAAAAAAAATAGCCATGAAAAGAGCAAGGTTCTTAAAACGCAGGTCCAATAAACAAACTCAATATTTACACGAAATTAATAACTGAATACATATACTACTTGATCTGATGTTTGCACACATAGTATTGAACAATTTGATTGTTTAATCTTTTATGAAGCTTTACAAACAAGTTCAAATTAAATTTTTCAATTTAACAATAATTTTCTGAAATTTGAAAAATTGCATAATAGAAAATCCTTGGAACTTTTCTATAAAAAACGGAAATAACTTATTCATTGATTTTATATAAATACATAAAAATAGTTACTTACAACAGAAAAAAAAAATCAATCGCTATTAATGGTGCAAAAAAGATGGCAATTTACGAAATATAGGTGAAACAAGTATGAGAAATACGCAAAATGACATTTCTTGACCAAAATAAATAATCGCTAAATATTTAAGAAATGCTTGAAACGACGAGGTAGGGTTAGGGGGGGGGACCCTCTGATTTTGGAGTAAATCACACTTTGGTGGGTCCCAACCTCTGCCTCATTTTTTTAGTACAGAACAGCTACCACCAACGCCTCGGAAGAGTTTCTGAATCTACTTCAGCACTTCTGAAAAAAAAAAAAAAAATTCAAATGTCCCTTTAATTTCCGAATTATGTCGCCATTCAAAACGTCTTTAATCAATTTCTTACATTAATGCCCTAAATTCTTTCTAAACAATAGATAAAGTTTGAAAAAAAAATCATCTCCAATTTCATGAATGGTGTTAGTTTTGAACAACTCAGAAGTACAACTAGAGTTTAATTTCAGAAATTGAGGGAGTGGGAGGAGGGGCAAGCAAGTGTTCTCGGAAATTCAAAAAATAGTCGTAAAAATAGAGTTCAAAATAATCATAAACATTGAGCAGAAAACCCTTTCAAAACTTGCACCCGAGTTTGTTTTGACGTGCAATGGCGGATTTAAAATATAGCAAATGTTGCAATTGCGCGAGAGGCCCCATAACCATAGGGCCACCGAAGGAGTTACAAAAATGCGAATTATAAATGTTTTACAACTTCTGTGATCCCCGAAATTCATTTCGACAGGCCCCAAACTTGTAACTCCGCCGAAGCGATACAGAAAAGACTGCATTACTGTGATTCATATTACAAATATCGAAAAATTAAAAATTATCGTCGATTCAACGGGAATCTAATAAAATGACACAAAAATCGGTTTCGCCATCTCATATTTGTTTCCATAATCTCCAATTCGGCAATATATCACCAAATGAGACACTATATTAGTTTTGCATTGAAATAAGTAATTAATAGCCACAAAAAATGAGTTAACAGGCTTTTCAGAACACCCGATCGAAAACAAAAAGGGAAGTGCACAACTGGAACGTCCGCGGACCCCACATATGAAACTTTAACCTTCTACAGATTATCATTTTTGAGTTATGACTTATGACAGATACATACGTACATCCTGATGCAAGAAACAACGCAATAATTAACTTGTTTGGTACCTGAATGTAGTATTAAAAACTCTTCTAGGGATGACTAAAAATAGAAATTCATACTGAAATTTAAGTAAATAATTTTATATGAAAACAACAACTCTATTTACTTTGTATTAAAAAGTAAAACAGCAAAGGTCCTTTTTTTTTTTTCAAAAACATCGGCCAATTCCATCGGCTTTTCGATGTTTTTTAAGGCCGATGGGCCGATGTTTCCCGCAAGTTAGCATCGGCTGCCGATGCCGATGGCTAAATTGTTGAACCATCGGCGCCGATGCATCGGCCAGGCCGATGCATCGGTCGAGTCCTAATCGTTGAAGAGTGACTCATGGTAAGAACGGATTAATTGCGAACGATCCCTCAACGATTCTTCGTCTAGCCAAGAATTATTAAAATTCGGCTCGTTAGACCGCTGATAACTTTTTAGATTTTAAAGATATCAAGAAAGAATTTTTTCATGAAATATATGATGTATCTGAGCTATTAATTATGAAGGTTATAAACTGCTATCTTTCGCGCATGCGCAGTGAAAAATTAATTGCTTTACACGTTCATATGTCATTAAATTTTCAATATTTTAACTTCAAATTTTATTATCATGTTTCTCTAATATGCTGTCAAATATTCTGAAAGTTTAATAACGTTTGACGGAAAACTCTGCGTAATATGAGCCAAAAACCTTTGAAAAAATATGCATTTTTCAAAGAAATGCCTATATTTCCGTGGGTATAAGAGATACTGTCACGGAAATATGAAAATAAATTTTTGATAGGTTTTTAACTTATTTCTGAAATTTATAGCTTATTCCTAGCTATTTACAATGAAAAATGAGCAAAAACCTTTTTTTGTTTCCTCAATTTTTTGCTGGTCCCCTAAATGAATAGCAGACTTAATAATTGTTGGGAAATGACAGAAGGAGTATATTTTTATGTGAACAAAATTACTGAGCAATTGGTCTTTTATTTCTCGAAAAATCCGTGAAAATGAATTTTTGAAAGTGTCCCAATACTTTTGGCCATATAGCGGTGTTGGGCACTAACCAATAATTTTTTCAATTGCCTTGTTAATTGATTTTAAAAGTAATTGCAATTAAATCAATTAAAATTAAATTAATTGCAATTAAACTATTAATTGCAATTTGCAACTAAGTTAATTGAATTAAGGTACGTTAATCGTTTCCCACTATTAAAATAATTGCAATTAATTTTTAAAATTGTTTTATGAAACAATTGAAACTAACAATTAACTTTATATGTCAATAGGTACAGCGCAGGGTACAAACTCAAAAGTATTATTCAATTTCGTATTTTTGTTCAGTGCTGAGAGATTGCTTGCTCGCCGCGTGAACTAGTCTTGTCTAGGCAAGCTTTTTACACACGTAAATGTTTGTGTTTTTAGTGTTTTAAGTTTGTGTAAAGCATTGTTTTAGTTTAACCCATAACAGGGGAGGTGAGAAAGAAGGATATAACAGGGGACGTGAGGTCTCAGAGACCGCTCTGTTTTATTTTTTTAAATCATGAACTAATTTACATTTCTGAAATTTCTCTCAGATGTTATTTAGACTTTTATTAGTAAAAAAAAAAAAAAAAAAATAGGAAAAAAATGTTTTTGAATTTTTAATTGAAATATACTTTTTCTGAGGAAATTTCGCTTCAGCCATAAGATTTTTTGAGAAAAGTCATATGTTGCAGTAAATAATTTATTGCTCGTAATAAAGTAACTGTTGAGCATTGATCTCTTATTAGTTGCTAACATGTGTATTTAAATAGATTATAATATGGCACCCGACCAGCGTCCACGTCCCAGGTAGACCTGTCGCCTATACAGTATATTATACAAAACCAGTTATTTTTTTAAGAGTTAGTTTTAATTAAAATTCACAAAACAATTGACAATTGTTAATTGTAGCAAACTACAATTAGCAGTTAATTAATTGTTAACTGTAGTAAACTACAATTAACAATTAATCTTTAATTGTAATTTTCCACAATTACAATTGATTAATTGTTAGTTGTTGTGGTTACGTTTACAAATTAATCAATTGTTAATCTTTAATTGTTCATGCAATTAAAATTTTCCCAACTCTGCCATGTAGTGTAGTGTGTGTATATTTCACCGCTTGCTTGCTCGTTACTTGAAATAAGGGTTTCGTGGGCCAACGAAGTTTAAAGACTACTCTGATGTTGAAAATTGTATTGAACTCTGCTTGTTCTTTTTTCTAGGCAAGTGAGTCAACAAAAGTTTTAGCATCACTTGTCTTAAATGATGGAGGAGAGCAAAACCATTACCAACTGACTCGCGTAACCTGATATATTTTTCTGAGGGCCACATCCTCATCGGCAAAACGGAAAAAACGCGCTAACTAAATGCAATTTCCCGCTTCTATATTTACACATAACTAATCCAAACAGATGAAAGTCGCGAGTGGAGTATGGCAGGTGTGTGGAAGATGGATCAAAAGGAGAGAAAACGGAGGCAAGGAAAAAAAAACTGTGAAACTGATTATGATTATGAAGAGAGAACACCCCGGAGCGTTTTTAGTCTCCGGAGGAAATATGTACCTGTTAGTTTACAAGATCACGTTTGTGATTTATGTGTTTGTAATTTTGTGTATTTTTAGCCTCTTTGTAGGATGTTATGGAATACCAATTCGTTCGTTGAAATATTTTGAGAAGTTGTAAGTTCCCCCAGTGAGTGTGATGTTTTATTCATTCACCGCCGTTGTTTTTGTCGAGTTCATAAACAGCGTTATAGAAAGAGAGAGTGTCGTTGCTCCAGAAGTTGGACTGCTTTGTACTCCCCCCCCCCTCCTATTTGGACTTGAGTAGAGGAATGTGGGGCAAAGTGAAATGGCTAAGATGACTGAGGTTTTTCAAAATGAAAAAACTGGAAATTTGTTTTGAAAATTACAGTACACAAAGAAAGAACATTGTATTTTGCAATAAAACTTGCGTTAAAACAGTATTTTTGTTTTTTGTTTTTGGCAGTAATTTTAAGCCTTCAAAAAAAAAAAAAAAAAAAGTGGAAAATTTTCACTTTTTTTTTTCATGGAGCAAAGTGAAAAAATAAAATATTTTTCTAATGAAGTATTTTATATTCGATCGTAAAACATATTTTTGATCAAAATAATCAGTAAATTAAAGGTTGGATGAATGTAATAAAATATAATGAAACAATAAACGAAAAATTCAATGAATAAATCAATTTATATATGAAGAAAAATAAATGAGCGAGTAAAAGAATGAATGAATAAGAAAATAAGTGAATGAATGAATAATTTTAAGTGAATTACTAAATAAAGGACTGTAAACGAATTAATTAATGAATGAAAACACAAGTGATTTATCTTAAATGTTTGAGTAAGTAAATGAAACAAACTATTTCAGTTTGCCCGTCCACTTTGCCCCGCATGTACTTGACTGATTGTACACTTTATTAAAAACTAGTGGTACCCACACGGCTTTGCCGTAATAGAAAAATTAAAAGATCTTTTGGTTCGCCTGTATATTTACAAATAATGTATGGTGAATTTTCTCTCCAATTGGCTTGTACCCATGTTACGATTCCACGTTATGATAATTTCGTAATTGACTCGTCCATCTTATGATGATTTTGTTCTTAAAATTGGAATAGAAAAAGAACCACATCGAATTTTCGAAAAATCACTTCGAGGTGCACACCCCCATGCTACAAACTAACTTTTTGCCAAATTTCATGAAAATCGGCCGAACGGTCTAGGCGCTATGCGCGTCACAGAAATCCTGACAGACAGAGATCCGGACAGAGAGACTTTCAGCTTTATTATTAGTAAAGATACAAATAAGGTTAATATTAACTAAATTAATACTGCATTGCATATTAGGAGGTCTCAATTAATATTTCAAATCTTAATAACAGGAACTTTATCATTTTATAGTAACAAAAATTATTTTCGACTTACAACAAAATATTACGATATGTGTACCAATTTTTTTAAACTGCCTATATTACCAAATGCTTTCATCTTCGGCGGTATTTTTTTCCTGACTGGAATAGACTACATATGGTGCTACATAGTTAAAATAATACCAGATAGGTGGAGCTAAAAGCAGAGAAAATATTTCAACATTTCACTTTGCTCCATGTTCCCCTACTACAAGGGGACATTTATAGCTCCACGAGCTTTTCTTTACCACTTTCACTTTGCCTCGCATTTAAGGGGGTCCGGGACAAACACATTTTTGAAAACATTTTTATTAAACAGTTTAGAATTTTGAAATTTTTTACACTGATTCACCATCTATTTAATAAGCAAAATCATGACGAAAATATTAATTTTTTTTAAATTTAAATTTAATTTGTTTCTAAAAAATTAAATTGCTTTAAATCGCTAAAACTCAAAATATGCTTGGTCAATTTTAAAATCCTTAAAAGAAAATATGCACAAATATCTGAGTGTTAATTTTTATTCGGCGATTTAAAAAATATTTATTCAATAAAAAATAGAAAATATTGGAAGAAAAATTTCGATGCAGTTTGGACACCACTAATAAGATATCGAGTTTAGTTTATCAAACTGTTAGGGTTTAATTTTCATTAAATTTGGATCGTTTATAAGTTTTCGATTAGGAATACTTTAAATTAAGTCAAATTAAATATTGTCGAATATTTTAGCGAAATATTTTACGCGAGGCAAACTGAAGAACAGAACTACAAAAGAACATTAATCCGTACATATGATTTCGAATTCGTAAAAAAAATTATAAATATACGAAAAGATTAACAGTACCTTTTATACTAAGCAAAGACAGCTAAATTAGCTTTTCTATTCAAAAAAAAAAAAAAAAACATTTAGTCGGCAAAATAAAAATAAAAAGGAATAAAAAACTACAGTCCATCAAAAGACGTTACTTTTATCAAAAGCAAAATAGATTACAACTGTTTCTTTCAGGTAAATAATACTTTACTGCAGATTTCCTTTTCTTTTTCGTTGGCTAAGCATTTCTAAAAAAATTGAAATTTAAGAAGAAAAAATGTAATAATTTTAATAAAAGTACTCCAAAATAAACAATTTTTATCAGAACGAAAAATAACTTCCAGCTCTTTCTTTCGGATAAAAAATAAAGCACCCCAAACTTCCGTATTTTCCGTTACCAAATATTATAACAAATTATAACTTTAAAATGATGAATTACTTATGAAGTTTGATAAAGTATTAAGGAAGTTATGTCGTTCGCACAAGAAAAAAAAAACTTAAGAGAAGTAATATGCGTGATGTATTTCACAGAATTCCATTCATAAATTTAATACCCACTGATCCTATTTAAAGTAGATTTGAAGTGCAAGTTCCGTGAACTATACAATAGGAATTTTAACTTCACTGATTATTGCATTCAAATTTGAATATTTTGTGTTCCCGATGAATACTATAATCTTTTTTGTTATACATTTTTAAAAAGCGTCACACAAAAAGATAAAACAAGTTTAAAAACTAAAAACATTCATGAAGGAAGTAGTTATGAATTTTATCACAGTATTAGCATTTAAAAATAGCATCAACATAATTGAACCAGAGCTCCAGTTGAACAACCTCGGAGTAAAAGAGAAATCAAAAATGTTATTACTAAAATTCATTTGGCAGCGGCATGCTCCAGTCCGATTACGAAAATGAAATGAGGATGAAGATGAAAGTAGTGTAATTTTTGTTACTTCGCTCTTTGAACTTCACATATTTCGTTTAAATGTTCTGCTTGTTCTTTTCTGCTACCGGTTGCGTATCAGATCAAGTTACTTTGCATTATTTAAAGTGTAGGACTTTTAACATCTCTACATTCGGCATTGCTGTTTTAAAAGGAAAGTAATTTAAACCGTCATTACAGTTCACTATAGATATAGATAAGATTGCTATTTTTAACTACATTATATAAAGTAGTTAACATTGCACGAGATATGTTTGTAAAAAGAAGTGTGGGATTGGAATTAGAACTTCACTTAAAATGCCGGACATGCACAAACAAATAGCACTGTTTTTAGAAATAATTTTCTTGAGGAGAGCTTTTTAATCGATCGTGTTTGGTGTTTCAAAAGAGTTGATTTTGTTGATTAGAAAAGTCCCCCCCCCCCTCACGAAAAAGAGCATTAAAGTTACTCTTTTTAACATTAAAGCATTAAAGTTACTCTCTACACGATGAGAGTGATGTTTCAAAATGTAATGGAAATGTCCGTTGGAGTGATGCAGGGGCAGATCAATCCATAGTGGGATCCTGAGCCAATAGTTCTCGTGGGCCCTACGCGCTTTAGGTATAAAGAAACTAAAAGTGCTTCATTTTTTTTTATTTGCAGTATTTACTCTTTATGCATTAACAGAAATATAAATTAAATGTAGCAGTATTACAAAGAAGTTTTTTATGCAAATATACTGAATGTTAAATTTAAGCCACAGAATGTCCATTGGGGAATTTAAAAAAAAAAAAAAAAACAGTTTTAACAAATATTTAAACCTAATAAGTACAAATTCTGCTACTCATAATGTAAACTTGAAAAGAAATAGGGGACCTAAACCTTAAACCTTAGGACCCTGAACCTGGGACGTGTGGGCTCCTGCCTTAATCAGGGTCTGGAGTAATGTCATAAATACTAGTATTGTGCATACATAAATCATACTAAATACATAATGGAAAAAATCGTATACCTACTAGTCAAATACTAGTATTGTAACTCCTTAGGTTTACAATTAGTATTGTAACCTTTTAAGTGCCTAGAGCTAAATGGTGGGGCGCGGCAAGAGATTGTAGCCATAGGGTATTTTGTGCAGCACACAATAATACAGTAAACTCCCGATTATCCGCGAAATTGGGGGGCACAAGTGCCGCGGATAATAAAAATCGCGGATAACCGCAAAAAGACTAAAATGGGGGACAAATCAGGTAAAAATTGTCCTATCTCAAATTCTTATCTGTATTGATGCATAACACTTTCTGCAAACAGTGAAAATATATTAATATATAGAGCACAGTACAAATTTTTTGTATTTTTGCACAACCGAACTTAACATCAATAACAAACAAGTGTATGTACGATGAAGAACGCACAAAAATAATAATAATATTGAATTAAATCAATCAATCAAGCAAAAACAACTGAGTGTAAATTTACAATTTTTCAAAAAAAAAAAAAAAAAAAAACCAGCCACTGGTATTCGCTTTTTACTGCGAAAATACATGTTCGTGATTGTTGATTGATTCGCGGATAATCCGCCCCGTGGATAAACCGCTCGCGGATAATCGGGAGTCTACTGTATGTAGTTTTCACTACATGAAGATTGAAAAAGAAATCATAACTCCTTTACTCTCTCTCTCTCTCTCTCTCTCTCTCTCTCTTTCTTTCTTTCTTTCTTTCTTTCTTTCTTTCTTTTTCGAGCTACGGTGATCTCTCGCTTATACGCGACCTCCGTTATACGCGTTCTTCTCACGGGCCCGGCCAGCGATATAGGAAAACAACTCTTGTTCATTTATACGCGAAACCTAAAATGCACCTTTCACTTATGCGCGATAAAAATTTTTTCAAGTTTTAGGTAAATCGCCTATTCACGCTGTGCCTATCGGAAGATTTGTACTCTTCTTGATCTGTCTCTTGGAATGCTCTTTCACACACCTTTATTCCAACCAATGTTCAAAATGTTTCCAGGAACGCGTTTTTTTCGCACAAGTGTGCAATTGGGGGTGCAATTAGTCTCGTGATTGACATCGAGAGGGGAGAACAGGTTACATGCGAAAAGGTTGACGTCCCTAAAAGTCGTGGTCAAGCGGAAAGCATTGACATAGCCTATCGAGGATCTTTTGTATCCTCAGAGACTATGACACTGATCACGCGACGGTTTTGTTTTTAGGTTTTGGGGAATTCGCTTACATACTGTACAGTGTATAAAAGTGACAACTTCAAATTTTACATTTTTATTAAATTACAATACATAACAGTAGTATTGCTATAACTGTTGATAACTTACTGCATTTAAGCTTATTTTTGTGGTTTTTCACTTATGTGCGAATCTCACTTCTGCGTGAAAATTTCGTTGTCCCCTTTGGTCGCGTATAAGTGAGAGGGCACTGTACATTCGAGGAGTACCTATACTCTTCCTGACCAGAATAGTCTGGGCGAGACTGGATACTATAAGAAGTGAAAATGTTTAAATTTCGAACGTAAATAAAGGAAAGGATTCTGATCTGACTTCGAAAATCCTAAAACTTTTCTTTGCCTACCACAAACGCTTAAGTTCCGCAAACTATAGCTGTTATTCATATAAATTTCCTTTCGTTTTCATAGAATCAACAAAAAAGGAAGTCCTCTTCGAGTTGTTCAACATTTGTCGTGAAAACCATAGTAAAAAAAGAGCAAGTACGTTTACTTCACGTAATTTATTTATTTTGATCTGAAAGATAAATTTGAAATATTAATGGTAAATCTGGATTAATGAGAGATTGTGGATATCATAAAACTTCCAAATCACAAATTGCAAAAAAAAAACATAAATTCGAATTTTCTCTAGAATGCAAGCACTCATGTTAAGAAAGTCATAAAGGAAGCTATTCTCTATTCTCTTTTATTTGAAAATTTCATGTTCTAATCTTACACAGCCAGAAAAAAATTCAGAGGGGGATATGGTTGATTGTAGTTCTTTCCTATCGTCAAAAAAGGGGGGGGGATTTGAATTTCAGAGCTGAGTTTATTCACAAATTTACCTCTTGACTATGCCTTTGCTCGTTCAAAAACATGTAGCACTGGTAGATTTACAATGCTACAGTATTTGACCCTCGCAATTGTTTCTTAAACTTACTAGGTGAATTCTGTACTTCAAAGCAAAACTATAGTGGCCAAACTAAGTGTGCTCAAAAGTCAATGCCGTACATAGGGGTGAACAAGCCGAGGCCCTTGTCCTAGGCGCCACTTTCTGAGGGGCGGAAAATTCACCCATTTTTTGTGGGGGGGGGGGGTTCGTTGAAACTCGACAGAAAAATTAAAGGAAGATGGGTAAGAGCTGCAGTTTCAAGTTTTTGCTACGGGTCGGAAAAACCACAGATCCAGCACTGCCAAAAGTGGCCATTTTCAGGCTATTACTGCATTCCATGTGGAATCTTATTCCAAGTAAGCCGTAACAACGTAATTCTAGAGAGAAAAAAACCTTTATAACTATTTACTACTGATATGAGAGCGCGAGTTTCAACCTTTGTGTGCACCAAACATTTTTACCATCACCTGGGAAGTGGTGATTGATTGACTTACATTAGTCTGACTTTTAGAGGTTCAGAAATTATCTTTGATCCAACATGGGCCGATCATGCTGTAGCCCATGTCAAAGTCTGATAGTATCTTCCTGTAGAAAAAGACACATTGAACGACAACAGTATGTATTTTTCAACGAAGTAAAAACCAAAAAGAAGATTGCAACGATTTCCCTTCCGACTTTTCTTCCAAGTCTGTCCGAGATCTAAGTTTATCCTCGTCTGAAATTATATGCAGTCTATTCTAGTGTGGCCCTTGGACTTAGCATCGTGTCGTGCCAATGGAAGCACAGTTTTCTACACGGCAAATGAATTTAATCCCCGAACCTTGAAAGTAATCTACATTAGCGATGATCACGACGTCCTCTCACTCTCTCTCTCTCTCTGGAGTCGATGATGCGATCAGAAATGGGCCATCAGATAAATGGGTCCATTGTGGAGAACAAAAGAAACGTCGGCGTCCATTATCGCAGAGTGGAGGAAGATCTCCGAATCGAATTAGAAACAGAGACAGTTTGGACTAGAGTCGTTGGGAAAGAACAGGTCCGACGGATCCGACATTTTGGTGCTTCAGATTCCGACTTGCTTTCTGTGGTAGAAAACATTTTGTTGTTATTTCTTGTTGATAACCGGGGAAGAAAAGTTCTTAAGGTCAATCAATAGCCATTTTGAGTAAATCAGACAAAATAATCTTTCTAATGCAGTAAAAGTTTGTCGGATTTTTTTTTCCATTATAATCTCTGTTCTTGTTTTAAATCTGGATCAATATCTTGCAGACTAAAAAAATACAGCGTCATTGAGGAAGAATGCCAGGATCTTTCAATCTTATCAGAAAATAACTTTTAACTATGAAGGAATAATTCTTGCGTTGAAATATAGTGAAAGCAGGTGTGCCCACTTAGGGTTGGGTCATGGCAATTTTGAATTTGAATTTTTTAGGGAAGGGGTGTTTTGACGGGTATTTTAATCATTTTTAGGGGGAGCTCTTGCTTTTGGGGGGCTTCGAGATAATTAGGGGGGAGAGCCTTTGCTTTTAGGGGGTGAGGGTGGGCACCCCTGGTGAAAGAATAAAAGTTTTATGTGGAGCGTAGAAAGAGAAAACGCAGTTTATGTTACGGAATACAGAATCAGAATCATATGCAGTGTAACCTCGATTTAACGATAGTAAAGAGACTAAAAATTTATCGTTGAATCAAGGACATCGTTAAATCGAGGAGCATCGACATTCAATGCAGTCACATCAGGACCAGTGAAATGCTTCATTAAATTGAGGAAATCGTTAAATCGGGTATCGTTAAATCGAAGTTATACTGTATAACAGTACAGTGTTAATACAGGAGGAAAGACTTCAAATGGAAAAGGTTGGGATGAAACAAGTCAAAGAATCTGGAGGCGAAATAAATGATTGGCAGCATAAAAGGGCACTGTGAGTCTGTCTGAAAAAAAAAGTCTCATATTAGCCACCTAGTAGAATCATGGCTGAAACTGAAATTTCATCCAGAGATGCTTTACGAGAAGGGCTTAATTTGCATGATGGGGCTCAGAGGAATTTAGTTTTAGTGCTTTTCAATTTTATGGGAATCAAGCGGAATTTAGACTATTTATTCTTTTATTAGAATAGAACTTAAGCCTTTTCACAAGATATGGGGGGGGGGGGGGGGGGGTATTGGTTGCAGTCTTGAAATCCGTTCAGTACAAAATGATGCACATTTCACGGACTAAAATGTATAGAAATAGATACAAAACTACATTTTTTTATAGTTCAGTATCAAATTAATTCTTGCACACATATGTAAATAAATTTTGCATAGTACAATTTTGTGATATTTTCTCAACTACTTCATAGAGTAGTGCTTCTTAACCTGTGGTTTTCTGATCATTAGTGATCCGCGAGCGATTATCATGTGGTCCAAGAATAGCTCGTGAAAATTATTCGATATCATGTATACAGTTTTAATCAAATTTATAAAAGAAAACTTTTAAAATCATCTCATTTCACCGAATATAATACATGTTAAATTATTATTTCTATCTTATGTGGTCCGCTTAGGATTCCAAAGGGTACCAAATGGTCCATAGTAGTGAAAAAGGTTGAGAACTACTGCTGTAGAGGAACATTAATCAAAAAATACCCCTTTAACTTGAATAGTTTTTGTTGATACTTTTTTTTATACGCAGATTATTGGTGGTTCCATGCGACTCCTGGGACCAAAATGTCGGCCGACTCAATCTAGTGGTCTAAGCTTGAACAAGCGAGGGAATCCGTTTTCTCCTTCTGCTTTCGGTTGACCTCTAATCCGGCCTTTCGGTTTTGACCCACTTCGTCCAGGGGATTCCTCCGAGAAAGCATTCTTTGTGATCGCTGTCACTTTCCGAGCGATGATGCACGCGATTTCCTGGGCTAATCTGAATTGCTGATCGGGGGCACACACGCTGGACGTGGGCCATTAGTCCTTGTCTGACAGATTGAAAGACACACAATGAAACCTTGTTCCAGAACATCCTCAATTACTGGAGGACGTAATGGATTCGATAATGCCAGGCGCATTATTGATATTTAATAGCCTAGAAATGTAAATGTCGTATCCCGGTGCGAATTCGATGACTAATGATAATGGACGTAAAAGGTTTTCAGGTCGGTCCTCCGTCCAGCAGGTTTTTAAAGTACTTTAGTATCTAAAGTACAATTTACTTTCTACAAAATGCCAATGGCGATTCGACATCCAATGAAAACCTTAACCAATAATTTCGTGTTCATTGCATTGCTCCGAGTATCATGCTGGCATGATTGATTAAGGTCTTTGCAGGTTGACCGTGTGAGGTTGTCATTTGTTGAAATAATGTTAACTATGTTGTATTATGTTTAACTAAGTTTTAATGTTTTGACAATGTAATAAATGTTGAAAATCACTGTATAATAAATGTTAACTATGTTTTGAACTTAATTTACAGTATCAGTATCTACAACGGTCAACTCAACCAATCAAGCTTGTCTTCACGGAGAACGGCAATGAACAAGAAACCTGCTCGGTAATGAGATTACATTTTTCTTCCACCTCCAACCTTTTAGCATGAAGACACAGAATTATTATGCAAAATAAGGATATCAAGGTACTTCCTGTAGCAGGAATTAAGCGGAGTTGGTCTAGGTGAAAAGCAGGGATCCTAACCATTGGATCCCATTAATCATGGTTGCCTTTTACTGCATCAGTATGACAAATGATTCATGCTAAATTGGTAGTTTGTCAAAGGATAGCCGATCTCTGTCAACTGCAAGATCTTAACCAATCACGATCCAATGGTTGTCTGAAATTCACAAGAAACATGAAACTAAACCCCTAGGTTGTAGCTTAAGTAGAGACATATCTGCTGTCTTGGAACTAAATGCCGCTCTCCTCCTCTATCTGTTATGATTAAGTACTGTGTTTTACTTCTTATTACTTGCTGTGCTTCTTGACTGTGGTAACACGCTACTTTACCAGAGCAGACATAGGGAGAAAGCATTGTTTAGCCCCAAGACGGCGGACGTGTCGCAATTTATTCTACGATTCAGGGCTTTACATAAAACTTGATTGGTTAAAGGTAAGGGCGTTACTAGCTGACATCTTAAAAATTGCGGCTGTTGTTTTCAGGACATGCGTAAAACTTAAGATTCACTCTGTTATGCAATCGTTCTGAAATTAACAACAGTTTTGAAGCAATGGTATCAGACCCGACGAGAGGTCATGTCAGCCTAGTCGGAAACTAGGGGCTTGGGCCTTGTGGGAGCCCCCGAATCGGAATCAGAGTAATATAAATTTTATAAGTTTTATAGCGGAAGGACCGCGTCGTTTTGGCCCGGCAACCAAAACGGGCAAGGGGCATGCCTTGGCTCTCGGTGGCCCTGAACGGTACATTGTACCGTTGACAAATTTCCATGAATTAATTTTGCTTGCAACAAAAAAGACATCACCCTTGAAGTTTGAAGTGTACTTTTTCCGATCGAAAACCCCAAAACGGCAGTTAAATGACATAGTGTCATCCTCTTGCCTTCCTAAAATGTCGAAAATCTAGTATTAATGCAAAAAAAAAAAAAAAAAAAAAAAGAAAAAGAAAGAAAGAGCACAAGTAGATAGAACTTTTCACTCCAGGATCCCCCGTACCTGCCACGATTTGTGGTTTAACTAGTTGGATGGAGTCCTGAAGACGGCTCGATTTTTGGATCCAGACCAGAAACCGAGCAATCCCTGGTCCAGCATCCCCAGAGGTATCGTTTCACTTGGAGGATTTGCGATCACGAGCATATTTAACGTCACCAAGTCACCATTAATGAAGACGGTGGACCTTCGACCGACTAGGATCGAAATCAGGACCCTCCGTTCACAAGTCCGATGCCTTACCGATCAGGCCACCACGCCCTGTAAGTAGATAGCAACTGATGACTATAGCAGAATAATTGAGCAAGAAGTGTATTTTCTTGTACGTGGGGCCTCTTTCGCTAACCTTAAGAAATATCACGTGCCACATTGCTTAATCAAGGACTGTCAATTACGGAAAATGCATCTGCAAACCATTCAAAAGCACCCTGTTCAACTAGCTGACATTGGAAAAAAAACGAACTGATGTGTGCATCACATGACTTCCTTTTACTCCAATTTACTGTCATTTTCTTATTATTGGCAATTTTAATGTCAATTTCAATAGTTTGCTCTCTAAATATCACCAACAGTGGCCAAATTGAAGCCAGATTTTTTTTAAAAAAAATCGCCAAATTTGTCGCTAAGTTGGTGACAAAACTTGGCGACCAATAGAATGGCGATATCTCGCCAAGTGTCGCCAAACTATAAAACCACTTGAGTTTACATCGAAATTAACAATGATTTCCCCCAAAAAAGGGGCAAAACATCCCCTTTGGAGCATCCGAATGCAACCAAAAAAGGAGGTGCACAACTAGACCCCACAGGAGTCGAAGTATCAAATTTCATGTTTCTAGGACATTCCGTTCTTGAGTTATGCGACATACTACACACATACGTACATACATACGTACATACAGACGTCACGAGAAAACTCGTCGTAATTAACTCGGGGATCGTCAAAATGGATATTTCGGGTGACTGTACGTTCCTAGGCATAAATCCACGTGCGGTCGGGTTGAAAAATAAACTCAACATTCGTTCGGGGGTGAGCAAAATGGAAATTAAGGCCGATTTTTGAGTGAAATTTTTTTCGGGAATACAATACTTCCTTTTTTGTAAAAGGAAGTAAAAAATGATTAGGTTTCGAAAAGCAATTCAACGAACGAACGAACAGTATAAGTTCGAAACGCATGCGCAAACGGGGGAATGGGAACGGGTGGGGGATTAATGATCCCAAACCAACCTTTGTAAAAAGACAATGAGTGCTGAAATTGGTAATCCCTAGATTTAGAGAAGCATAGGACAGGTCAAAGCGTAAGCTAGAACCACAGAAAACCTGCACAGTAAAATGGTTAGAAAGTGTTATGGCATTTTTTTAAAAATCGGTAATAGAAAATTGGTACGCAAATATCTTCCAGACTTTCTCCAGGAAGTGAATATGTAGGAGCTCGAGCTTCTTCGCGACAATGCATCTTCTCATGCAACATGAATAATAACTAACTATCTTTAGCGGAAAAAATCCGGCTTATTTATAGTATTGCTATTGCTTTGTTCATTTTCTTACCATTTTAGCTTCCCAGTACTCATGTTTAAAATTCTGAGAAATGAATGACTGTCAAATAAGGATAAAGCATTCTAGAAGATGATGCGTGAGAATTTTTAATAGAGCGTCTTCACTTCGTAACGTATTCTAAATTCAGATTTTCAAATTCTGTCAAGAGGTGTATCTCAAAATAAATCGGCGTCAAATGTTGAGCGCTTTAAGCTAATTTCGTGTGATTTCATGCAATCGTCGTAAATGTTAACCAAATTTTCTTATTTACAGTAAACTACAGTAAAGTACAGTAGCCGCGGGTTTTTTACTTCCTTTTACAAAAAAGGAAGTCGTGAAAAATTTTTTACTCAAAAATCGACCTTAATTTCCATTTTGCTCACCCCCGAATGAATGTTGAGTTTTTTTTTTTTTTTTTTTTTTCAACCCAACTACACGTGGATAAGTGCCTAAGAACGTACTGACAAGCGAAATATCCATTTTGACGATTGACGAGTTAATGACAACGATTTTTCTCGTGACGTCTGTATGTAAGTATGTATGTCGCATAACTCAAGAACGGAATGTCCTAGAAAGTTGAAATTTGGTACGTAGACTCCTAGTGTAGTCTAGTTGTGCGCCTCCCCTTTTGGTTGCGTTCGGGTGCTTCTAAAGAGGTCTTATGCACCTTTTTGGCGGGAAATCATTGCTAATTTCGATGCAAACTCAAGTGGTGTTATAATTTGGTGGACATTTGGCTATATTTCTCCAGTCTTTTGGTCGCCAACTTGGCTGGCGACAAATTTGGCGATTTTTTTAAATTAATTTTAATTTGTCCACTGTTGGTGATATTTTGAATCACATTAAAATTGCTAATAATGGGGAAATAATGTTAAATTGGTATAAAAGGAAGTCATGTGATGCACACGTCAGCCTTTTTTTTTTTTAAATTGTAAATTTAAACTCCGTTGTTTTTGTTTTATTAATTTATTTAGTGATGTTAAGTACTGTTATGCAAAAATATAAACCACGCCATTAGTTCATCCCTAAAACTTAAAAGCACAAATGCACTGCACGCTGATGTGAACCTGGAAGTAAAGGAGAGGATACGCTAGCAAGTTCAAATTTTAGACTTATTAAGATGAAAATATATTTTAGTTAAAAAGGGGGGGGGGGGTGATTGAGTTAAGACAGGGAACGCTGCTTCCCTGTGTTTCTCCAATGGGTTACGCTACTGACACAACACCAGTCAAGATGTGTAACGTCAAAGAGTTGGTCTTGTCCACATGGGAAACGAGCTGATATGTGCATCACATGACTTCCTTTTACTCCAATTTAATGTCAGTTCCCCATTATTGGCAATTTTAATGTGATTCAATAGTTTACTCTTTAAATATCATCAACAGTGGCCAAATTCAAATCAAATTTTTAAAAAAAAATCGCCAAATTTGTCGCCAAGTTGACGACAAAACTTGGCGACCAAAAGACTGGCGATATATCGCCAAATGTCCGCCAAATTATAACATCACTTGAGTTGGCATCGAAATTAACAATGATTTTCACCAAAAAAGGGGCGAAAGATCCCTTTAGAAACACCTGAATGCAGCCAAAAGGGGGAGGTGTACAACTAGACCCTACTACGGGTCTACGTACCAAATTTCAACTTTCTAGGACATACCGTTCTTGAGTTGTGCGACATACATATGCACATACGTACATACAGACGTCACGAGAAAACTCGTTGTAATTAACTCGGGAATCGTCAAAATGGATATTTCGCGTGTCTGTACGTTCTTAGGCACTTATCTACGTGTGGTCGAGTCGAAAAGAAACCTCATCATTCATTCGGGGGTGAGTAAAATGGAAATTAAGATCGATTTTTGCGTAAAAATTTTTTCGCGAACACACTACTTCCTTTTTCGTAAAAGGAAGTAAAAAGGAGGGCGTGTACGTTATTAGAGCTAATGCAAATATACACGCAAGCAAGTCATCTCATGACCTACAGATGAACGGAGAGTGTCTCAGATTTCTAAGAAAAATAATCATAAATGAGCTGTCGTAAAAGTATCTTCAAACTATAAGAATGGCAATAAATTCTACGAGTGCACACGGAAGGACACTAGGTATGACGGTTGCTCGTTATGAGTTTTAACAAAAATTAATAGCGACATATCAAGAAAAACGGGCTACTTGATCTTTCATTTCCTAGTGGTACTCAATTTTGTTGGCCGGGAACATCTTTTCCTGCTGCGCCAGATAAATCACCAACAGAAAGCTTTTAACAGTACACTTAAGTTAAAAAGTTAAACCTTTCACATGGTATAGGATGACAAAATCAAAACTAAACGGCTGCAAATAGATAAAATTAAAATTCCTCCCATGTGTCGCTGTGAAATGCTGTTAGGCCTACATATTTCGAATGACAGCTAAACAACCTGTAGAACTTTGTAATGAGTACAGCTTGTTTGACTGATGTCGAAACCACAGCATTGATGTTATCAATGATCAGCACCATCTTTCGTTCCTTTTCAAAAGAAAGAAAAAGGTTCGTTCGCTTACAGCTTGTTGATACATCTTTCGTATTCTCGTATTGTCTCTTTTACGCCCATACACCATCCCAGGAGATCGAAATCGGACGATCTCGCTTTTAATCGAACGATCGAGAGAAAACACCCTTCTAAAAATTTCGTCTCTGTAATTAGACTGCTCTCGTTTAAAACAGCCAACGACCTCTTTCGATCAAACATCAACTCACTTTCGGTTTCTCTGAAAACGAATTTTCCCGCCAGCGAGTAAAAACAAGTATCAAAATTCAGCTCTGGTGGCCTCTAGTCTAACGTTCGATGACCCTCCTCGTTCGAACACTTTTCCTTCTTCCTGCAAAAGCGAACGATTTCTGCCCCGATGTCAAGGGTTAGTAGGCGCACGGTCTCCATTCAGTTGTCTTCAGGGTTTATTGGGCAACTTTTACGAGTCCTCTGGTGGCATCAGTCCGCGTGGAAGTTGCCCATCATCCACTTTCTCCCGGACGATGCAACTGAGAACAACACCTGGGCGGAAGTGATCTGCCCGAAGGCTAAAGATATCCCACTTGATTGCTGCCTCTGAAAAACTCCCGATTATTGTTCCGAGATATTTCTAGAGTTATGATTGTTCTGCCAGTAATCAATCGTCGTTAACGATTATGATGGATGTTAGTATTGGTAATTGATGATCTATACCTCCGCTGTTATACAAATTCTCGACTCTTCTTGAATAGCAATGTGCTGTGGATTTTACAGTTACTGGTAATTCAGTTAGATGCATTAAAAAAAAAAAAAGGTTTTATTTGGATCACGTTTTAGCATCCTGATAGTATTTTGTCCAACGTAACCGCTTTCCCAGGCCCGAGTCCAGGTTTTCAGGAAGAGAGTTGTTTTAAAGCTTCTACGTCCTCACGCGAGGAAGGGGGGGGGGGGGGTAGTTCAATTCCTCACAAACTTTAGTTTTACGCTAGATTGCCAAATTGCCGATTCCGATATGACATTTCTAAACCTGCGCAAACACTGCTATACCACCCCAAAGGTTTATTCTGGCTGCACAAGTGACCGCTGAATACCTTCATTCTGCAGCTTCTTTTTAACCTAATCTTGTTTGTTTCTTTAAAAAATATTTGTTTCTTTTTAATCAAATCTGTTCACTATGCGATATATTGCAATTAATAAATGTGCACAGATTCTTTTAAAAGCAGGTTCTTAATAAACTAAACATCATTGAGCGGTTCTTCCACCATAGCTTTTTCAAAATATTATTCCAGTTGGTAAAGCTCTGACAGTCGTAAATTGCGAAAAAACTTCAGAAAGTTTTTTTAAAAAGAAAAAGCTCTGCACACAAACTTCACAAACTTTCACATTGAAATTAATAAAAGTCAAACATACATTTTCTTCTTTTGACTGATTAATTTTTCCCCAATGGGAGGGGTTTAACCCCTAAAACCTTCCCCTTGGACACGCCTGCGCTTTCCAGTCAAAAACTTCAAAACAGAAATGTCCCCAAAATGTATCTTTGCTTGAAACTGTATGAAGTTTTTTTTTTGATTAGCTTTCTGAAAATTAGCACATCAGTCAGTCACGGAGGAGCCCATCCAGGCTCTTGCATGACTGACTGACAAACTCATTGCCGACTCAAAGTTGTATGCATTGTAAAACGATTTTTGTCTTTTGGGTAAGATTGAAAAGTGAGTGAACTTAGTAAACGTTGTGGCATTCGTACACATCTCAAAAAAGTTGACTTTTTCTTTCCTCTTCTAAGAATAAATTTGATTCTTGAAATCACGTCAATGGAGGAGAAAACGTCGCCAGGCCAATGTTAATCTTTTAACTCACATAATTATTGCTGTCGCCAACCACATAAAGTTGGCAGATTTCTAATCTCTTAATAACTCGTCAGATAAGGATTTTCCGTACATCTGCATTTTCGGAGTGTGCCAAATTTGACAGTCTCGAACAGACGCGCCCACGCCTGGGCGAAAAACTTGACTCTTTAACAATTTGACTAAGAAGGCACTACAACGAGAACATCTTTAATATTATCTAACTAAAGAAAACGACCATCAAAATACTTGTACAGCAGAAAGGAACGAACAGGAAATTAGACAAAAAGACTTAACTATTTTTTGCAGCAATGTTGAAGCAAACGAAACTCTAGTTACACTGCGCAGCAAAGGAAAAAAAATTAAATGCTTTTGACATAATTCTTGCTGATTCTTATAAAAAATGACCCTCTGTGTCTAAATTGAATATGACCACTGTTTTCTCCCATCATGTACAACTTTTTGCATTGAAGTAGGATATTTCTTGGGTTACACTGCCCCTTATTGATTTTGTGATAAAAAATGGTGTCGGTGCATTCCAACAAACATTACTGCTACTTTATAATCATACCTAAGTTCATTTTTAATCATAATTACATCTGGGAAGGTAAATTGAATAACACGGGAAGGTTCTTTACTAAAAATCTGCGATATGACTTTGCTTATATGCAACATGCTAGGCTTCCGATTTTTTTCTACAACGTGATTTTTTCTTTATTTTTTTTTATTAATTTATTTATTTATTTTTTTTTGGAAGTGAAACTCATAGAAGTGAGTCCGATACAGTGGCGTAACTTGGGTGGGGCGGTCTGCCCCGAGCGGCATACGTTTGGGGGCGGCTATTTTGCACCTTTGATGTGAAAAAAATCTAAATAATGGAATCATTCTTTAATCTATTACTGGAGACAAAGAAAAAAAATATCTTCGAAATGTATGGTTTTGGAATGACTACAAAAGCCCAAGATTGCTTTCGTATTGTAGCAGATCTAGTACATCCTCTTATGTTAATGGTCAACCATCCCGGAGAAGTATACCTCCAGAAAAAACAATTCTGTCAGTTATAATGCTGGAAGTTGGAACGGCTCGCAGATGCTTCAAGGAGCATCGCAGAGACTTTACCTTGCCTAATTGGTGTGCAATCATCAGCTCTCGATCCAAATAAGAATCTGTGGGATGAAGTTGAACAAGCCATTAGGCAGCTGGATAACAATACCCTCAAATCTAAAGGAATTACACAGTGCAATTCATTAGATATAGTTTCAAATTCCTCACACCACCTACCAACATCTCACAGAGCCAATGAAAAGATGAATCTATTATGCAATATTAATGAAAAAAGGTGCCCCATCACTATACTGTGGAGGTGGTCGTAATGATTTGGTCACTTAGTGGATAGGTACTTCGGATCTTTGAAACATCGGGTATTAATACCTAGGAACTTGTATAAGGTTTTTTTTTTCTTTTCAAAATTAAAAAAAACTAAAATTCAAACAGGTTTAATTATTTAAATAGCTGCAGTCTGCCACAGATAGTATGGATTTGGCAAACGTCCAGTTATGACGAGTCTACCTCAATGACGGGGAAAAGAAAAATTTGACGCGCGAGTACCCCTCATTTGATTGTGACTCTGCTTAATTTAGAGGTTAAAATACATCTGCAAGACCTGACATCCCTGAAAACTAATAGATGCATCCATTTCCGCCTAAAAAGCCGGGTGTTCGCCTTTCCATCTCATTGGAGGTCAGACTGTAAAAAGTTGATTTTATTCTCTGTGTGACTGATATACCGTTACCTCACCAATTTAGGCGATCACCGTCATCTCCGCTTCACTACTAAGGTTTTATGTTAAAACTTTACCTTCATACCACTAGTCTTGACTGGAATTTAAAAAAATTAACCCTAATAATTGTTTCTTTCCCTGCGTCCAGCACTTTCTTCAAGTTGTAACCCCAATCCTCGCCGTTTGAACTACAAAAATTAAGTTATTAACTCTTCCTTTTCACTACCCCACACGATTAGCACCGATAAAACATCTCTTTTGCGCGGGTGCTAGTTTCGCAAAAAAAAAAGAAAAAAGGACGATTTTAAAACACCGAAATTAAAACACCTCCTTTCGTCGGCTTCGTCATGAGAGCGAAGAAAATGATGACACTATAATTGACCGCGGAACAGTGTCTGCGATTATTTTGTCATCTTTTTCTCTAAGTGTTATTGCGTTCTTATTCCTTCATTATTTCGATTCGATTCAGAGTCACAACTGACTTCAACTGCATTTATGTCGAGGTCTGCATACTGAGTGCCTTACCTCCATTATTTTATATACCGATGGATGGCAGCACCATCACCGGATTGAGCAGTTAATGAGAATTTAGAACTAGTCCAAGAGCAAATAGCTACCTGGTACTAGCACCCCCAGAGGTATCGTTTCACTTGGAGGACATTGAGACCACGAGCATATTTAACGTCGCCCAGTCCCCTTTAATGACGACGGTGGGTCTTCGACCAGCAAGGATCGAACCCGAGGCCCTCCGGTCCCGAGTCCAATGCCTTACCGATCAGGCTACCACGGCCCCTCCTTCATTATTTAAGGTGCCATTAGCGAGCAACCTGATTGAGATAGTTTGTTTCTTCTTCCCCGTGGTTTGGATTCCCCTTTGATAAGCTGTAGCAGATGAGGTTAGTCTAGTTTAATGTCGTGTTGCCCTGCCTCCGTCCTTCCACTTAAACATCACCAAAGTAGTGGTGAAATTTTCGATTCTTTAATGAAGTGAGTAAATTTCCTTTCTTTCAAAACATACTTGTGTTATTTGTCAACTAGGAGTGCTCCGCCCCATGCTCGTTTCACTAGCCAATTCCCTTTCGCCACCTGCGACGGGTGACAATTGATGATTTTAATGGTTTACCCCTGGATATCCTCTGGACTACATGTCCGGCTTGGATGTAGAATAAAATTGTTAAGTTCGGAAAGGTTTTTTTTTTTCTTCATTATATATATTTACCTTTCTGAAAACCTTTCTGGAATGAATAACTATTATGAATAATTGATACGGAAACTTACTAAAGAAGGCGAAGGGCACCGCAACACCCCTGAAATCGACATTCCTGCTTGCCCGTGAATGTATATGTTTAAGGTGAAAAAGTGATGAAAGTATGAGAAAATAAGACACATTAGACACATTGTAATTATTATGCAATTAACTACTCACAACCACAACCCTGTGTAAATTATGAAACTTGTTCGATGATGAAATAAGTGCCAATGAAGGACAGTGGCTGTGTCCCTCGTCCATAGAAACCAATTTCAGGACAGATTAGAGTCATTAAAATTTGACATTTTTAATAACTTATTCATTAATGGCTGGAGCACGAACCAGCCCTAACTACTGAACTTACTAACCTTAGGGCGGTAACTTACTGAATATTCCATGCCTTGCCTTCAATCTTCGAATTGAACCGAACCATTGCTTCGGTCACTCGTCTGGTTAGTGCTAATTCTATATAAACTACCAGTTTGTTTGGCATCCTTGGCTCCCTTAAGAGGTTTTTCACCTCCAGCTCAGCCACTTCCTAAGCCGGGCTGATGCGTGTTAATACGCACGAAACTGCAGTCCTCGGCTGGAATTGACTGAGCTGGCGGTGTATTTCATGTATTTCTGCCTTAGCCCTGACTTTAGGGCGGTAACTTACTGAATATACAACTAGAACTACTTGAAAATAATAGCTTGTTAGTCAACACGAGCCTATCCTCATATAAATAATAGACGATGATCGAGTAACCCGCGTGTTTCAACTATGAAACTTGCGCCAAGGCATGATAATTTGATAATATGTTTTGGTAACGTTTAACATGCAGGGAAAGGCTTTATTTTGACATAGCTGAACTGGATCCAGTCACTTAACTGTTTTACTGGTAAGATTGTCAGTTCAGGGGAATGAAGAAACGAAAACAATGAACGCTACCTACTGGAGTTTAGGGTTCATCCACTGGAGTTGGGGTTGCAATTTCAACCATCAAAATATCGCCAAACAGGCAATGGCTTCATTCAAATGTTGAAGCAGTTTTCACCCGTCATACCTTGACGGACGATTTTCTAGTTAGAAAATAATAGTTTTTTAAAAACCGCGACAAAAGGTAAGCGTTTCATAATCAGTGGCGGATTTGCCATGAGGTAAAACTATTTTAGCCAACACAGTAAGGTTTTACTACAGCCCCCCCCCCTAATATTTCAATCGGGCCGTGACTGATACATGTAAAAATATGTACGTTAAGGTGTAAATCCTATACTGCATATTGAATTGTTATATCTTCTAATTTTAATATTAAACCAGTGTCTCATAATGGAAACTTTTAACTTTATACAGGTTTAATTTTTGCCGAAGTTGCTCGATTTTAGATCAAACATTTTTTTTTTGAAAAAGTAATTGTAATCTTTCGTGTGGTTTTTTTGAGCAATCACATTGCTTATTGTTCTCATTTGACTGTTTTGAATTCCTATGATTTTATTTTCCCCCCGCCTCCCTCTGCAGCACCACCGTCCCCTTCCCGATGCTGCTCTGCTAGCGAAAACCGGCTCCAGGTTGCGTCCATATCCTTACATACGCATACCCACACTCATACCTGCACACAGACAAACACATACACGTACCCACATACTCTTGCCTGCACACAGACACAAACACATACGCCTACACACACACACACACACACACACACACACTCGTGATTGCCAAAAACATAATATGAATTCCAGATGTCAAAGTTCAAATTATTTTTTTTTTTTGCCCTTTTTACCCCACACTCTCCTAACTATTTGTATCAGAGATATATTTTTGACCCGAAAAGAAAGTTGAAGGAAGGTTAGGAAAGAGATCCAATTTGAAACGTGATGGCTTTTTTTTTTTTTTTTTTGCAAACACGGCGATTAATGTATTCTTGAACTTTTTGAAAAGCTGTTTTAAAACGCGATGTTACTGAAATTTTACACTTTAAAACTCATCCAAAGAATTAAAAAGCCTACTCTTAGACCTACTACTATACTTAAGATTGAATCATTTCTCGTCCTTCAGGATAAAAGTTGTCAGAAATATGAAATTTTTTTTACCATTTTGTAATTTTAAGTACAGAATACGATTTAATTTCCTGAGAACTCCGGTCAAAAGGAAACTTTGCCTTTATACTACGTGATATTGCATCACTGCGTGAGTACCCCAAGAGTATTACATCTTGCAGGATCTGCTTGGTGTAATATCGCCACTTATGGGTTAAAATAATACATTATTTTCTCCTTTAATTTTCGATAAGTACAATGGTGGGGTTGGATATTATTTTTAAAACTAAACCTTGAAATTAATATTTTATTATATCGGTAGAGACTGATAAATATCAGAGATATTCAAAGGTTGAATAAATGAACAGAGATGTGATTAGTTATAAAATATCTTTCGTGAATTTCTGCTCTCGGTTCAAGAACAGCATTTTTCCTTAATTATATTTCATTGCAAAGCAGGCCCAGATTTGCGTACCCGCAGGGTGTGTGTGGAGGGGGGAGGTTCTACGTCCTGAAGGGGACCAACAAATTGAGAAAATTTTTTAAAAAGCCAACACTAAATTTTATTAACGTTGCAAATATAAACTGCTGGCCTCTGGGAAGAGGCCCTACAAATTTTCGTTGCAGGGGGGGCCAAAGTTTATAGATCCGGGCCTGTCGCAAAGTATCGGAAATGCAATAAAATGTCCCCATTGGGATCAGGGGCGTAGAAGGGACCTGTTGGCCTTCTGAAAGGGGGGTCCAATATTTTTAAACCTAGGCGTGAAATATAGGGGTAAACAATATGGAGGGGAGTTTGGAAAAGTCGTTTGTGACGGGTCCCAATATTTCTGTGCACGCCCGTGATTGAGGTGAAAACCAAAAAGTTCAACATCTTGAGGCCAGGGGCGGCATTTCAGCATTTCGTTTGGGGGGTAGAGTTTCTTAAACATGAATTTCCTCAGTACGGTATAAAATAAATATTGATTAACAGGAAGGAATAATAAAACGGTTTTAATGTTAAGAATAATTAGGCTTGTTAAGAACAATTAAAATTTTAGCGACCAAATCTTCAAATTTATTTTGTAACAAATTATCTCACAAAATATCTCGGTACTAGTTTTTATTTTTTAGAAAAGCTTTAGTCTGCTATTTTTGTGGTCAGGAAGAACAGAAAATTTTGTAATATTTACTCAATATCCAGTGTTTTGCTTTATTTCCAGTACAGCTAAAGATGAAGGTCTTGCTTACCACATTTCGCTTCGAAAGTAATTCTCTAACCTCCTGAGACACAAAAGTCATCTTTAAAATGACTGACCAGATTGAAATACCAAAAACAATGGAAGCAAGAAAGTTAT
Source organism: Uloborus diversus (assembly GCF_026930045.1). Classification (NCBI taxonomy): domain Eukaryota; kingdom Metazoa; phylum Arthropoda; class Arachnida; order Araneae; family Uloboridae; genus Uloborus; species Uloborus diversus. Next base: position 219,085,553 of record NC_072732.1, read on the forward strand.
GTTAAAAAACACACTTCCTTCAGATTCCTTTTTAAAATAACCAAGAAAGCTTTTTAAATTGGGCTAGTATTTATTTTGAGTCATTAAAAGGTAAAGTCGTAATTCACAAAACAATTACTCTTCCCTCATGCTATAAAATTTTCTTGTAAGTGCAGTGGCGCAGAGAGGGGGGGGGGGTGAAAAAACCCCCCCAGAGCCATTGGTTTTAACATAAACGCAAATTCTAATGCAGTAGGTTATGCATATGAAAGGGCTGTTTTGATCCCTTCAGAACGTATTTTTCACCAAAAAAAAAAAATCCTCCAGAAGATATTTTTGATCAAAAAACCACTCCAAAAGGTATTTTTCATCAAAAAACAACACCCGCCCCCCCCCCCCCCCCCAGAAGGTATTTTTGATTTAAAAAAAAAAAACCAGAAGGAATTTTTGGCTGCGCTAACGCTATAAGTGTAATATTTTCTTTTTCGTTTTCTATAACCAACCTACATAATATTGAAGTAAAGACCAAAGAGAAATGTATCTCATCAAATCCTGCCTCAATTTCTTGAGAAACTGAATTGATTATTTTATTCAAAATATTAATTCAATAATTTGACTACAACTTCATGCGGGTTTTGTCACTTCTTCTACATTAGCATACAGTAAAAACTGTTATAAAAAGTTCTGTCAAAAAGTTCTACACTTGGTTCAAGTATGCATGAGGGCGAAAATTACAAAGAGTGTCAGTTGTCAATCCAATAATTGCTATTGAAATTTTTATGATAGAGTGTAGCATTGTTCAGAAAACGCTGCGCAGGAAATAAAGTAAACAAAAATTCAAACAAAGTCGTACATATTAGATTAACATTAGGTTTTCTATCATCGAGAACGTCGCTTTCCAGTAATTCTTCCAGGGAGCTATTATAGGTTTAACTCTTGAATACCATTTGTGTCTCTCAGAGATTGTCAAATAAAGAGCCTGAAGATATATTTGTTGATGTGAAAGTATCTTTTGATGTGGGAAGTTTTTCAAAAAGAGCATATCTTAGGAAAAAGTTTCTATGAAAGCATATAATATATCGAGTTGCAATGTGTTTCAAGTACAGGGAAACAATGAACACTTACTAGCTAAACATTAAGTTACAATATGAGCATTAAATTTATGTAAAATGACATGGAGTTTAAGTGTAAAAATGGCGCAGTCTCAACACTGTACGGGCATCTCATACAAGATGCACCATCATAATATAGATTATACAATTTTTAAATATTTAATCTATATGAAGAGATTACTTCTTTAGTTAAGGCAAACCATTATTCTCCATCAGTTTTTTCTGTTCTGAAAAGCAGGCAAATGATTTTCTAAGTTATCTAAATTGAATTTATCCTTTTTTTATTATTCTTAGTGAAAGATTTGAGAGTGCGACCGCCCCCTCTTGACCCCCCTATTTGCCGCCCCTGCTTGAGGCAGTAGCACCCCCCTCCTTCAATCCATGGATGATAGTGTCCATTATAGAAGTTATAACAGGCTGCAATGCACAGCTTTAACAGATGTGATAAGTATACCATTTGTGTGAAAAGATCATTTGAGGCAGTGAGCAGCAAAATGATGTAAGTGGCAAAATTGAAAATTCGGAGATGACCAGTACCCATGGTAGGTGAACCTCTCCACTGTCGTGGGGCAAGAGATGGCACTAGTAGCCCTGGTAGGTGCTGCTTTACAGAATGAATTAGAAAAAAAAAATCAATGAAAGCCTACCAAAGAGCTAATCTTTAAGCCCGTTTTACTCAAAACTTAAAAATGTCCACTTGCATCCCTTTGCTTTTCACTGCCTCCTTTGTGTTCAATTTATAAATGAAGAAGGGCGCTCCTATGTAGGGCAATGAATAAAACCGGTAATTATGAAAAATTAGCTAATGAGTAACGTGTAGGAAGAAAAAAAAAACATGTTTCTGCATCAAAACATCACACTTTTTTTAAAATAAAATTTTATTTGAAAACAATAGTCTCAGCTGTAGCTTTTAATGGTGGCACAGGATTATTGCACCAATAAAAATAATTTTCATATCATGATTTTGGTTGCAAAAATACAGTTTTATGACATTCAAAATAGATTTTATTTACACAAGAATAAATTTTATATGAAAAAGGTCTGAATATATATCTTTTCAGGTAGCAAGATTACTTCTAAGGTACAGGAACTTCACATCACACACGTTCACGTTTGGCTGTTCAGATAGACTTTAATTCATCAAATTACTATAAGGCACCCATTTTTCAAGTCATATTTTACTAATAATATACAGAATGAACAATAGTCCTATTTCTTTAATTTACATGACGTTTGTGGGGGATGATTTTCGCATGTTCGCCAAGTCTGTCACCAAACTCGTTTAGATGTTGTCGATCCACATCAATACTGTTATATGGGAAGAATTTGGTGTTACGATCAACTTCCAGAGAGATTTTGCTCAGTGTATCATACTCAGCCGTGTTTGGCGACAAAGTTGGCGAGCATATAAAATTATAAAAGCCCCATTGATAGTTGAAATTGATATATCACAGTACAAATAAACATCTTTGCATTCATTTTACATGCGAAAATTTAGCGCGATAAAATTAATATAATAGAGCAATATACAATATTGGCAAGTAATACTATAATGACTTCACACAAATCTATTAACAACATACATAGTTTTACATATGTACAATGCTACATGATGGCTGTTTTCAGAAGTCGCGATAGACTCGAAATAATTGTCTACGACGATGATTTTTCTAGAATTTTCTGTACTTTAGCACAAGATGCATTTTGACAAAGGATCAGCAACATAGGATTTATAAATATTTCGAGTTGCGTCGTGTTGGTTGATTTGAGAGGGCTACCCTCTCTCCCTCACAACTTACTAAAGGAAGGGAGGGCATCAAAAATGTCCATTTAAAAAATCTACCAAATGAACAACTTTCTGTTAGTGAATGGATCAACTACAGTGTTTCTTTTCTGGTTGCGTTATACTGGAGATAGTCGTAAAAAATCAGGGCAAATTTAGCTTTGGGTCTTCCCCCCCCCCCTCGCCCCATACACATAATTTAAAAAATAATAATAAAACTAACTCCACAATCAATTTAAAATAAGAAATATTTTGTTATTTGAAAACAAAAAATGTCCCACTGAAGATTATAAATCTTTTTGGACTAATTATCTCTAGAGTAGGTTTAAAGTTTGAGATGTTTCCTGCAGGGTGGTGGGATACTTTTTAACGCCCCTCCCCCTTACCAATATTCCTGCAGGGTGGTGGGATACTTTTTAACACCCCTCCCCCTTACCAATATTAAGATTCTGATGCCTCAAGAAACTGTAAAACAAAATCATTTAAAAATTATTTGCGTTTGGCCATTCATAAATTTGAGCTTGGAGGACAAACATCGGCAATTCTACTGTTACAGATGAATCAAATTATGCAAAACACTCTACAAAGACTAAAAAAAATTATTATTTTTTTTCACTGCATGAAATTTTTGAAGAACATTGACTCTACTTCCATATCATGCAATTAAATTTTGACAATGTCCATGCACAATATTCAAATAATGTTTCTGAGTTTTACTGCATGTTGTAGAAGTAGAGTTCATATTCTTCATCAAGATCATGCAATAACACAATCTGTAGGTTGTTTTGAGCAACAAGTGATGAATCTTTTTGAAACTGCCCATATATCCTAAATGAGTTAAACTCTCACAACCAACACGACGCTACAGGCAATCAAAGATGCTTCGAGAGGTCCGCAGAACATTTTGAGCAAGTCTTCGCTTCGAACCGAAGGCTGCCTGTCCACGAGGATGGGAGTAACAAAAATAAAATCTGAACTCGAATGGCGTCGATGACACATCTGCCATCAAAATGGCGGCTTGTCCTGGCCATCGATGGCCCCAGCAGCTGTTTTTGAATACTGATCGCTGGAAGATCGATGGAACCGGAAGGAAGAGAACGCCCTCTTTCGCTCGATGTCTGTTCTCTGGTTATATTTACAATTTATTCGGCATTGGCTCTAAACTTGGCTGAACTTCAAACCAGCTGAAAGATAAGAGGCAAAAAACAAAACATTTCAAAACAATATAAAGTTACTTATATCAAAACTCATACCAATAATAATGTTAAAAAAGGATGTAAGGGGCAAAATTAAAAAGTTGGAGAAAACCAGTACAAATGGTAGGTGAACCTCTCCTCTGCCTTGGGGCAAGAGATGGTACTAGTAGTCCTGGTAGGTGCTGCTGTACAGCATGATTTCCACTGCTCTTAGATTTTATATCTAAACTGAACCCTTTACCACTTGTATTAAGAACAAACAGAGCTTGAGAAGGATCCTTCTGACGTTTTTCAGAGTTTTCTTTACGCTTGAATGTTTTAGCATGCTGCCTCCATTGCGAAAATCCACTATTGCTTATGGGCACTGAACAGTGGCAAAAATGGCAAAAAGCGGTAAAATCATCTTTTCCTTTAGTGCACCATGCACCAAAATTTGTAGAATTAATGCCCTCTTGGTTCAACAACTCCACACGAAATGTTGTTAAGCGATGCGATTTCGCCATTATAATTCCACTTATTACAACAAACTACGTTTTAATATCATAAGGAACTAACCATTCCACGATCCCAAAATTCCACAAAAAGAAAAGATTGCAAAAAGAAAATTAGAACATTCCGATCAGAAAATGCACTGAATGCAAAAATATACCAACGAAAATCATGATGGAAAATAAAACAAACGGTTGTTGCCCCCTCCCCCCCCCCAAATGCAAAATTCTAAAACCAACTTCAGCATTGGTTCGCGAAACTCCACCTACTATAGAGTGACGTCACATTGCTGTAGCCAATGAGAGAAGTTGCCTGTTGCAGAATTTAGTCAGTCGAGTTTTTTAATTTGAAATTCGTTTGGGCATGTACTTTTAGCGAAAAATCCGATGTCAGAAAGTTTATTTACCGTTCTTTTTAAAAGATATATGGTATACAACGGGAATATAAGACATTTTTGAAAAATATAGGAAATATAGGACGATTTTGATGCTTTTTTTGAAAATATAGGAAATATAGGATATATAGGACTACTTCTAGCCCTGCATGTTTGACCCCCTTCCCCTTTGTCAAAGTGTCATACTTTACCTTACTCCTCTTCTTGTCACATGTCATAACTGTGTGATGTTCCTTTTTAGTCACCCTCTTTCTTCCCCTTGTCACAATGTCAAGAACCCATCTCCCTCTCAAGGCATGACATCCCTTGTGGATGACCCATTTTACAATATCATAACTTTGATTTGCTAAACAATTGGTTTGTACATCTGCTTATGTATTTTTCAATACTTAAATAATAATTAGACAAACTGACTTTTGCAGCTGAGAGTGGGTGGAGGGAAAAGCAATGATCATAAAACTTGAAAAAATAGCCAAGCACCATTTAAGCATGGTTTACTTCATATATGAAATGTCTTAGTCATCTAATAATATTTTCACCTTCATCTTTTATAACTTCTATGATCAATTTGTAAATCACATCTTTATGAAAAAATCAATATACGAAATTAATACATTAAAATCGCCCTTGCGACGAAGTTACGTTGTCGACCGAAGTATTTCAAGCTGCTGTCACAGAGGAGGACTATGTAGTCTTGAACTAAGAAAGAAGGAGTTCAAACCAAAATGAAGGACCCATCAAAAAACTTTCCTAAGTCGATCCCGGGTTGTTTTGGTTGTGTGTGAGGCCTAGCTCAGCTCACATGTGGGTTTTTTTCCCCCCTGCTATGCTAGCCGGAGTTTGTGGCTTGTCATATGTGTGATGTTTTAATCACTGTTTCCAAGTTTTGGATTGAAAGTCCTAGTAATGAAATGAGACTAGGTGAAGAAGTGCTTATTTTGTGTCCGGCAAATTGTCATTGCCGAGGAAAGGAGTTCCATATGTTCTATTGGATAGCTCACCGAGTCTTCTCGTGTGGATTGCCTGTCAAAATAAGTGTTGTGTTCCTGGAGTTTAATCCGATCAACTTGGTGTGTACCTAGGATTATCGACTCGGGACTCACTTGTGATATCATCTGCAGACTGGTGACTTTTTTATCCTTTACTCTATGAAACTTCTTTGCTGCGATATTTCGGGGGTCATATTAACGGGAATGTTTGTTATATTTTTCTAGTCATGTTTAAATAAATGAATTTTTCTGAAATATGCTTTTTGCTTGTCTCCAACTTGACATTTCACAGCCATTTAATGTTGGCTTAGTTTAATGCTCTTAAACAGAATATTGGATATCTAAACTTAAATTTTAATTATGCCAACAGCTTGTTATGAACAGTGGATCAGAAAGCTACGATGTGTAAACATTGGAGAATGAATGATTCAAAGGATGTGAAGTCAGTGCATGAGCGGATGGATGAGGTCATCTCCTGACAGGGTTGGCAAGTTTCTGCCGAGGCAGTTGAAACCACTGGTAGAAACCGGTTAAAACCGGCATGGCAAAAACCACTTTCTGCCGCATTTGCGGCAAAAACTGGCAAAAACTCACAAAATGAAAGATTAATTCTTGACATACAACTGAAAATGCATGGAAAAAATAATTAACCAAAGTACTGTAACTTTATTACAAAATTATCAAAATTCAAAATCAAATGTTACATTGTTTGGAACCTGCAATTGACTCTTAGAAAAGGTGGTTTCAAAAATCTAAACAGGTTCTCAATTTACTACGCACAGATGAGGAATTTTAGAATATTCTTTAAACAAAAGAGCTAGCAGACAATGGACATCAAGGAGCAAGCAATGTTCGTGAAACTTTCATCTATTGCATAACTGCTCCACCATGTAGTAACTGGGGTTGTAAAAATTTGACTAGAAAAATAAGTTTTGAGAAATGGGGACAGTTTGTTTTGCAAAGCTGTGATATTAGGAGATTCTAAGCAAGTAAAATTCTGTCACTTTCTTCTTGAAGAACATGACATGATAATTTCAATGCCAAACAATTTAGAGGAAGTATGTATAAGTGAGCAAATTACAATCCGTAATGCCTGTTTAATTCTGTATGTCACTCCTCTTTCCTAAGCACCCCGCCCCGTATGATTTTTTATCCTTTGTTAAATTAATCCAAATACTACAAGCCTCTGCAATTGAAAAGTTCCCTTTCTGAACTAAATAAAGGGTACTAGCATTGGATTTTATTTTTTAAAAAGATGAAATGATGTTTAATTTTTTAGTTTACTTAACAAATAACATTTATTAATTACTTGAGTTAAAGACACTTTTAAGTTTCTGCCGGTTTCTACCGGTTATAACCAGTTTCTGCCATTGGCACGGCAAAAACTCGTTTCTGCCGGCAGAAAGCCAACCCTGTCTCCTGATGATTCGGGGCAGATGGAATGTTCCAGAGGCTTCAGGTACGCATTTTCGGCATGACATGCTGCAACACGCAGTGTATTACATAAGCAGAAGGAATTGAGAGGGAAGTCACTTCTACTCACGTTTCTCATCCCTTCGGCCGAGGATCATCGTTCTTTTGAGGATCGCTCGCTTATTGAAACGGCGTCCCAAACACAGCATAGGAAATGGCTGTTATTTTTTTGGTCATGAGTGTTAGGGGATTAAATCTTTTTGAAACATGTTAAGGAAACTTGATAGTTAGTTGAATGCTGTTGAAACATGTTATGATTATTTTACTATTTGCAGCTGATGTTTATTATATAGTTCAATCAATTGAAGTTAGTTTTAAGTGACTTCTGTTCCTTCAATCTTCGGAGAAATTTTCAGACATGACACGAAGGCATCTGCTATTGGAGTTGACTCTATTTTTTAGAGTTATAAGCATAGACTAATAATAAGAGTAGACCGAGCTTTCCCAGACTTGCTGATGAAAAAATTGGTTCATGGATACATCATGTGACTGGTGGGAGGCTTGGCAAAAACTTTGGCAGCATGGTTGCTAGATGGCAACATTATCTATAGTTTGGCACTCGACATGTATTTTAAGATGTAATGTGTTTTCATTATAATTTTTTTTACAGGTGCAGAGATTGAACTGTTTTTCTTTTAGTTATGCATTATTTTGATATTAGTAATCAGTTTTTGATCACAGTTTTCAGTAACTTTTATTTCATTTGGAACTGCTACGTCAGCGTTGGCGTGAACGTAATGGCATAAACATTTTGCGTTAACACAAAAATGTACTAATCGGCATCTTAAATTGATATTGTAGGTAAAAATCTTACCATTTGCTGATTCTTTTTGGGAGCTTGCATCTTTAATTGACTAAAGAAAATGCACAATACTATCTAAACGAAAAACTCACTACATTAGCAAAATATTAACAACTTAGAATAACAAATTTACAAATTGGACTCCATAAAAGATCATTCTTCCGCGTTCCATCAATTCTATTTATTTTATTTCTCGCGGGCGTTGATCGTCTGCTACGATCAACGCCCGCTGTTGCTAGGATATCCACCAGTCACATGGTTTGGTTTATGAGCAGCAAAAGGGTTGCCATAGCTTGGTCTATTCTTATTATTAGTCTATGGTTACAAGAGTTAAGACTGCGTGGTTAGGCTAACACAGTGCTTGGGACCGGAGGAGCGGCGGTGGCCCCCGGTCCGAGTCGGAAAAGGGACCAGAAAGTCGACCAGCTACCGTGATCGCCGAAGAAGAAGAAAAAAGAAAAGCGTGGGAGCTCACCCTCGTCGTTGCTGTAGCAGTTGTGGCAGTGCAGCTTGTTGTTGCGCACTCTGACATCGGTGCCGCAGGAGCCGTTGCCCAGCTGCGCCTGGCACACGCAGCACTGGAAGCACTGGATGTGGTAGTACAGCTGCAGGGACTCGATGATCATGGCCGCACCCCTGCCTGCAAGAGTAGTCGTCATCATTTTCATCTTCAGAAATGAATGTCGCGTTCAATCTGCAGCTGAGCTCGGCAAGTACCAAATGCCGATAAATGCATGACTTTGATATTAGTATGGGAAATTGTGGAAAAAAATGAACATTTTCAAATACAGCAAAACTCTCGATGATCGGCGGTCAAATTTTTTGCGGCTCTTTTCATTATCATCTTTTATTTATTTAAACTTGAGATTGTGTTGTTGTTCACTTTTAGATTTTTTTTATATTCAATGTTAGTTGATACAACGTAGCAATGTCTTTAGTTATAATTTAAAAGTATGTGTGATAAGGACGAATCCGGAAAATTTTCAAGGAGGGGGGCGATTATTTTTTACTCTTTACTCTTTGGAACTTCAGTTTCTAAAAACTTTCAGAGGAGTGTGCTAAACCCCAACTTACGTAATCAAAGGTACCCTACAGTTGTGTTTCTTTTGAAAATTCTTCATTGAGAGCCCTTGAATCTACCTCTAATATCATCGTTGATCACCTAAAACTGAGATTTTGTAACTTCAATTTTGAAAAAAATCCTGTAGAAAGTTCCAGTCCCTATATCTCTAGACTAGAGTATAGAGTAGATGGACTACGATTTTGTTTCCAAGACTCAAATTTCGGGAAGAGCTCCCTTTCTCCTTACATCATCGTAGATGATGCAAAATTCCGTTGTTGGAACTTTAATATTGTAAGAAGAAAGTTCTTGTACTTCAACTCAAGGATCGCCCCTACCGCTATTCCCAAGTATCCGTCCTTGATGTGTGAGTGTTATCAACATTTTTTAGCTATTGTATGCACTAAGCAATATTTTTTACCTATATTTCAAATTATCCGTGGTTCTCACACTACCCTGTTCCACAGATAATCAGGATTACTAGCCCTCGCACTTACAATCCCCAACAGTCGCCCTTGAGTGTAGACTCTCTTTTACTGCAAAATGCATGCATAATTCTAACTTTAATTTTAAAGAAGTGTCATAAACTTCCCTGACAACCTAAATTTTAATTTAAAACAAAAAAAATCTTTTTTTTTTTAAAAATAAACATCAAAATTCACCAAAATTTTGTGAGAAAATATGTTAAAAAAAATATTTTAAAGTAAATTAGGTTCAAATGATAAAGAGAAACCTGGCAGACACACATAAGTTGCGTTCGACGAACTCGATTGAGAGCGACCGGTTAGTTAATCACGTGACAACTAATGATCACGTGCTCCAATCAACCAATCAACTGCTTAGAATGGTAACCGTCGTGGTAACCGGTTGATCATAGAACGATTCGGTTAGTAACCAGTTACTTACCGGTGAGTTTCGTCGAACACAACCATAAAAAGCTTTATTAATATACATAAAAAAGCTTTATGAGATATCATGTGGGAAAAACAGACTTCTGAGGAAAAGAGTTTTAAACAGCTGTGGTCAATAGTCATCTTCACTAGGGACCTATTTAAGGTTTTTTACGATGACTTGAAACATTTTTTTGCGGACGGTAATAAATACAGTATCTATTTGTTCAGAATTAGACCATGTATAACATATATTTTTTCCAGAAAATCAAAACTTTTGAAGCTTAAAGGTCCTTACACACCTTAAGCAACAAAATTTTGTTCATTTGTTTAATGAACTATATTTTAATGAATTAAAGGAGTTGTCACCTGTGGGATAAAAGACTGCTTCCCATGGAGTGGCCCTAAGACAATTTTTTAAAAACCAAGCAAATAAATTTTCATTGACTCCTAATCTTTCGGTCCCATTAACTTCCTGCACATCCATTCACTCGACCTTCACCTGCAGAAATCTCTTTCGCGGACTATCCGAGTGAAAGGAACACCTTTTCTGTTACCGAGCATGGCCCCACTTAATTCTTATAGGCCGTGACAGTGGCTGAAACTCATGGTAAAAAAGAGGGTGCTACAGGGATACCCTCTTTCCATTGATTGGTGGATGCAGGGGTTTCGTTCAGCGCCTCTTGCGGTCAAAATGAACGACGTCCAATCAAAAAAAAACAAGCTTTGAAACCTTAACATTGATTGGTGGATGCATGAGCTGCATCGGTTTAACACAGAAAAGTCACAAATTCAGGGATGAGAGTGGTCAGAAAGCAAAAAGAAGGAAATCCAAAAAAATTTCGTAAAAGGGATGATATCCAAACCCGCATCAAAATAGAACCTGCAGGGGTCGATCCAGGTTTTATTTTTTGGGTCCCCATTTTGTGAAAAGGAAAAATATTTTTGTGAAATTTCGTTATTTTTGTGAAAAAGCAAAATATTTTTGTGAATTTTCTTTATTTTTGTAAAAAAGACCTTCTCGTGATTTTTTTCTTGGAAAAGATTATATTAAAGCATTTTTAGCTGTCGTATCGTTATAGAAAAGCCCTAGACAGGTTTCAGGGGTGATTGCAAGTTCTTGAAGAATACCTGAAAGCTGTCAAGAGAAAATGCGCTGGGGGAGGGGGGAAGTAAGACCCTTAACATTTTATTTGTAATTTGACACATACATTACATTTATTGCTTTTTTTACAAATATACATATGCAAGGCACACTTTCTTAAGGTGAAAGTCTCACAACAGATTTCCTGTTTGCCCCTCTTAAATACTTTAAGAGCAATGAAAATTGCACATGCTGCTGAACGTAATGATAACTCCTAATAAATACAATATGAACAGACTCAAAGATATCACATATTTCTTAACACAGAAGTGAAATACTCATTCAAGATTCCATGTATGTGTTTGAAAAACTTAAAAGTAATTAAAACCCAAAATAATACTGCATCAGCATTCAGCGTTTAATTTTTTGACTTTTGACGTTCTTACAGAGTAGGTATTTCGTTTAAAACTTTGCAATAGGGAAGTTTTCGATTTTTCAATTTTATTTTTATATGATAGAGTAACATGTATGAACATCATAGGTGAAAAAATTTTTGCGATACGATAAGTAGTTTTTTTGAAATTAATTTTTAAAGTTGAAGCTCTTGTGAGGTCAAATGGCATAGGAAGTGACGTCATCCCCTCTTCCGATAAGGGAGAAGCGAAGGTCACGCATTCGACTTCGAAGACGAAACGTAAAAGGCTTATCTCCTCGCATTTAACTCCTCCCGTTTCTGGAACATTAAACCTCTCATCCTCTCGGAAATATTCGAATATCTCATTGGTGTTACTTGAGGAAGATTATTTAGATTGTGCTTTAACGAATCCGGCCTCCATAGTGTGTTCAAAAGGATTATTGAATTTCTAAAAAATAAAAATATCAGCGCGCTCAAAATGTCCCTAGCGAAAACAAGGGATCTTCGGCGGAAGGCTGCCCATTAGTCCCCTGTGACGTAAGCTCGTGACGTTTCAGAAGAGCGCACTTTTGCGCGTGGATTTTTAAAAATTCATTAAAAATCAATCACGGTGTTTTAAAATTCGGCGATGGTGAATTTTTTAGTTTTGAGGGTCAATTAACAATATCCAATAGCCAAAATATGAACATTTAATAGGTTGCAACTTCCCTATTTAATGATGTTAATAAATATATAAGAAATTTTATTTGTTTGCCTCTTAACAAGGTACAGTAAACATCAAAAATGCGAAAAACTCGTTTACCATGGCCGATGTAAGGAAATCAAGATCTTCAAAACAAATAAAAATATAAAAACAGCATGTAAAATAATTTTATTTTAAGTAAAGTTATTTTAGAATTGGATTTTGAAACTCAACACAAATTAATACTAAATATATATTGCATAATCAAAGTAAAATTTAAGATTTTCCTGAAAACCAGCTACCAATCACAAGTGTCCCTCTCCTGTCCCCCCTCTGACGGTTTCAAGCAAAAACACCTCACGCAGCAAGCAAAAAGATAAGATGGGGGAAGGTGGAAGAGGCTCCCGTGTAGATGCGTACACATTTGCGGTTAAAAAATATTGTGAAAAGGCTGCCTTTTTATAAATTTTTGTGAAGGGGCTGCTTTTACGACGCGGAATTTTGTGAATGGGGTCGCTTTTGCGATGGGGAATTTTGTGAATGGGGCTGCTTCTGTGGCGCGGAATTTTGTGAATGGGGCCGCTTTTGCCATGCGGAATTTTGTGAAGGGGCCGCAAAGCGGCCCCAATTTGGCGCTGGATCGACCCCTGACCTGGAAGCCATAATATTCAAAAATTCAACAAAAAAAGGCTAATTTACCAGTTTTGAAGGTAATACGTATTTAAGTAATAATTTATCTTTATGTTATCTTTTTCCTTGCATTGGAACCCAAAATTTGTTTCTTAAAACTTCCTAATATACGATTTCAGAATCAAAAGAACTTGCAGCTGCCTCATTTAATCATGAAATTTCAAAACTTTTAACAGGCTGTAAGGCCTAAACCATTTGAGATTCAATATTAATATTTTTTTATACTTTCTTAAATACACAAAAAAAAAGTAAAGTTTCAATAAAATTCGAGACTGTGGGTGCTAAGCCATATTTTTTGATTGACTTTTGCATTTTTTCTAAAATAAAGTAAAGAAATAAAAATATTATTGAAATGATGATTAAAATAAGTAGATATAAGGTGGAATATAGTAAAAAACCGCCCAACATTAAAAATAATTGAAATACTTGCAGGATGCAAAAAGATTGAAATCTCAAACAATGCATGCAACTTTCGGTGCAGCGCATGTTTGACGTCGTTGGCAAAATTCCAAAACATACGTTTCTGGCAGCTATCACGGAGGATGAAGATTCGAGAAGAAAAAATAGAAGGAATAAGAAATCAAGGAACGAAAATTTTAAAAAATCGTAATTTCTTCCCGATTTTTGAGAAAAATAAGGCCTGAAAGAGGAAAAAAAAAAAGGAGGAATGATTTTAAAAGCCAACAGAAAAAGCCGGAAAAATCTCATCCCTGTAAATTGTCAAGGCCCATTAAGTGTCAGTGCCATCCAGTTTGGGCCATGCACGGAGTGAACGGCTTCACACAGTGAGTGAAGCGAATAGGGCCGAGCAAAGGTACTCACCTAGCTCCTCTCCGCAGTGCGAGCACCTCTTCCTCCCGCTGACGGACAGCACATGCTCCTGCTGCCGGGAGGGCTTGGCGGGCGGCGTGGGGGGCAGCACGTTCCTCCGGGAGAAGACCAGGGGCTTGTCCGAGCTCACCGCCGGGGGGTACTTCTGGACCCCGCGGGCACTGCAGACGTCATCTTCCGCGAGATGGGTCCGAGGGTCGGACTGAAGGGCGGCGGCACGCAGGCGCTCCCTCTGCTCTGCGATGCGCCGCATCTCCGCCTCCTGGATGAGCCAGTGGTTCTGGTTGTACCTGATTTCAGTCAAAGCGTCCGGGTTCTGCTTCCTCACGGAAGGGACCTGGGGGAGAGACATGGCACGCGGGTCAGTCGGATCTGCACATTCAGATTTCATGAGACAACGCTTAAATGGCAAATGATACAATGCTTGCGATCAACGAGCTCGACCGGTTGGTCGATCACTTGACAGCTAATGATGTCAGCTCATGCTAAAGCATTGGAGCTGACGTCATTATTTGTTATGGGATAAATCGACCGGTAAGCTACTGGCAATGCCTCCTAAATGCTAAATGCCTATCACATTTGTCTCAAAAAGTGATCCTCAGCTGGTACACCTTCAATACTACCCGGCGGCAATACAAGGATAACGTTGCTATGGAGGTGGGTTCTAACAATTCAAATCCCATCGTTAATTGGTTAATTCCAAAATTTGAATTTAGAAAACAACCGATTACCTAACTCTGCTATTAATTTCTAATACCTTCAACCTTCGATAGATGGCAGTAGCAAGAGTACTTATATGTAAGTTATACACTGAAGAGCCAAAACATTATGACCACCCCTACGTTTTGCAATGAACTCGCCTGGATGACGTGGAAGGCACATGATTAGGTAGAAGTGGTATTTAATTGCTGCTGTAGATTCTGAAGAATCATTCTTTCACTTACTTCTGTGTGTGATGGGAAAGGCTGCAGATCTAAGCGACTTTGATAGGGGGCAGATTGTAATGGCTCGAAGGCTTGGAACAAGTATTTCAGAAACCGCGCGACTCGTGGGTTAAGCACAGTTGCACTGGCTTCGGTGGGAAAAAGATGCATTAAATTGCTGCAAAAACTGATTGTTCAAAATTGTTAACAATCGGCTATTTCTAGTTGAAAGCACAGCATGTCTATTCGATGCTTTGCATCACATGTAATAAATTAGCTACATAATTGCTGCAGCGTTTTGCTGCAGCAATTATGTAGCAATCTTTCAGCACCCAATTTTAATTTATGATACATCTTTTTGTCTTCAATTAGCATACAATACAAAACATACTGAGCAAAAACACAAAGCTACTTTTAGTATAAACATGCTGTTTTTCTATTGCATTGATCTGCATATCGTAGAACACATGATAAAGAAAAGCAACATCCACAAATCACAATGCACTGGTAATTATTTTTGGCTCTTTTAGCTACCAAAGTAAAGCAGATTAAAAAGAAAGATTTGATGTGAGCACGGTAAAATTTGGAAAAACTTGCCAAGTATCCCATGATACCACAACTTTCAATATTTTTATGCCAAAATCTAAAAAATTTTTAAAATCAGAAAGGTTGTTGTTTTGAGCCTTCGGGATTTGTATCCCTTTCGAAATCTTCGTGTTTGTATAACATTAGTCATTTCTGCACACTTGGTTATCATTGTTTTCATTCAATTTTTTGAGTTTGTATTTTTTGTTAACATTAAGCAAAAGATTGAATTCAATTCAATACAATGTACAAACCTTTTGCTGTCCCCAGGCGTCATTCTGTGGTGATTTTATGCGAGACGAGACAGGCCTCATGGGTCCGTTCATGAGAAGACAGTCTGCATCTCCTGAAATAGCAAATAATGCCCAATAAGTAAAGAGGCCAAAACTAATGCACTTAATAATATCGCTTTTAAAATCTGGTTGATGACATTGAAGAAAGGAAAATTCAAACTCTAAAATTTTACTCACAATGAAAATTTTCATTGCAACTCATTTGGCTAAAAGCATTCATGTTGTTTTTCTCAAATAAAGTAGCATGGTTATAGCCCGCTATCTAATATTCTCTTTAAACGCTAAAAAGTCATTTCACTTTAAATTTTGAACAATATCAATCATTACGTTCTTAATAAGTAATTGTACTTTATTTCTAAAGCCAAACTATTATATTTTTAAATGGGCCAGATTATTTTGAATTATTTTTTTGTTCAATTATAAAATAAATTTTAAAGAGGAATAAAATAAAATGTACACAATGTATAAGTCCTACTTAAAATACCAAATTCTTAAACATATAACTACTAGAAAAAATAATTGTTGCACTGAGCATGAATACAAAAGTTCAATTACCCAAGCACATTTTGGGAATTCTGGCAGATGCAATTGCCTCCAACTGATATTAATTCAAAAAAAAAAAAAAAAAAATCAAAAGAAAACCCACACACTGACACACATATATATGCTTTTATATATGTATATCTCCATCTATGTGCTTAAACCTAAATTAATTACACAGATAATGTTCCTTTCACTGAAAAAAAAAAAAAAAAAAACTACAGGCTAGCTTGTTGTGATAATACTTTTCCAAGATCATTTAAAACTAACAAAATCTCTTTACCAAAACTAACTTTGAATAAATGCCAGTTGTAAAACATCTATTACCCAAAGACTTTCAACGTCAAGAGAGTCACCCAATTTTTATCTGCCAACTTTTAACTACATCTCTGTTGCACGGTTTGGTTAAACATGACACAGTTGGAAAAAGCACATCAAAGAGGAGGGAGAAGTTGGAGCCCTGATGCAAGTGGGGGGGGGGGGATGAGAAACACAACATCAATCTTACCCAATGACTATTTCTGCACCGGTCACTCCTAGCTCCATGGCCACTCTGACTAGTGAAGGTCACATTCCCTTCTCTGGGGTAATTAGTGGGGTTATAAGGTTGAATGGGGTAGGGCGGGAGCTTAAGGGTTTCGGGGAATATCTGCCACTACGTCGGGTCCTTCAAACAGTAGCTCAAACCATCACACACTAGATGTAAATTTTTGCCAAGATATTATGTACTACAAAAGCGAATCACACTCAATTCAAACCATGACCAAAGAGCGAGTGAAATAAAATGACTTTGCACTCAAAAACCAAAACAATAGGTAAAAACATTTGAATTTTCAGGTTAAAAATGAGAAAACATCACACTTTTTAATTTAAAATATGACAATGAACAATCAATTTTGAAAAAACAATTTTTTGGTGATTGTCAATCAACGTTGATTATTCATTCCAGAAAATTTCATGGATCAAAAAATCACTCTTTGAACACTAAAAGTCACAAAACTGCAACTGTCAAAATAATCACCGCCCTGAGTATAAAGCATCAGCTATACTTCATTAAATAAGACTGAATAAAAATAATGATAATTCGATCGAACAACCACGTTAAAAGTGAACAAATTTTCTGTTGTATTGAAATTTAATCACATAAAATATCACTTAAAGTTTTATTCATTCATGCAGTTGAAATTCATTTTTTTTTCTTTTTCTTTCATAACAGTAACTAATGTTGCAACCGTTGTGACTAAAATAATCATAGCACAAAGTTTGAAACAAAACACAATAACAATTTAGCAACATTGTAAAAAAAAAAAAAAAAAAAAAGCTTACAAAGGTATTAAAAGTAGAAAATTTTTCTATCACTTTGAAATTTTAAGATTTAAAAATACCATTTAAAAACTATACTCATTTCATGGGGTTTAAATTCAGTTTTTTCTCTACTTTATAAAATAACTTATTTTCTTGCTATTAGCAACGATCTAGTTTAATGTTGAACAGGTGCAGTTTTGACTACTAAAAAACAAAAATAAAAACCAAATAAAATATAGTATCATGCCAAATGTAGACTGGAAAGTCTTCTGTAACTACAGATTTCTTGTGTTTCAAAAGTACAATACCCTAAATGTAAAACTATACCAGTTTTCCATTAGGAAATTTCATTTATCGTTAAAAAATGCTTAAATTTCTCCCCACAAAGCTTGTTACATAATTTAATTGATGTTAGAAAAAGGAAAACCTGCAAACTATGAGAATGCCAAGAATATGTTATGGAAAAAAGTGGTTACATTCTAAAAACCTTTTGATATAAATATAACATTCCATCTCTTAGCTGAAACATCAAACCTAAAAAAATATCAAAAGTAGAATTTCAATATAGATTTTCAAATGAAAACGATTACAAAAAAAAAAGGATTTGATCGCATGCAAGGAAACTTCTTTTAAAAAACTATGCTAAAGAACTAGACTATATTTACATCACTCAAGACAAGAAATAAATAATGAAAATTGAAAGAAATAGAAAAGCAAAGATTTTTCCCCCTCTAACTAAAACTTTTAATGAATGTTGCTGCTACAAGATATGAAATAGATTTAAGAATTTAAATTAAAGAGCTATCAGTTGTATTTTTAAAGAAGTTCTTTTAAAACAAAGTTGGGGACTTGCAAAAAATTAACTTTATATGGAAGTAATAAATGACTTAGTAAAAAGTCATTTTATGACTTAAGAACTAATGGTCTTCAAAGACACTTCCTCTTGTGATTTTTTTTTTTTTTTTAATTTTAAAAACATGAAAGAGCAAAAAAAAAAAAAAAAAAAATTCATACCTAAATAAAACAAAATAGTAATAATAACAAAAAGCAACATGTGTTGAACTTAATCTTCTTTTATTCATTTTAATTGTATAGTTTAAATTATAACATTTAAATAGTATGTTTGCTAAAAAACATATGCCTACTTAGACAGGGTTGCCACAAAAGATCAAGAATGAAATTCCCTGACATTTCCAGGTTTTCTGGACACTTTTAGAAAAAATTCCAGGTTAATAATTGCCGACTTACATTACTAAATACGAATATAGCGCATTTTTAATGTAAGTAAACCTACTTTATGAACCAAGTTATGCTTGAAAAATTATCAATGATTGTAATCTATATTTGGGTTATGTTAAGGCAAGCTTAAAATTTAATTACATTGATTTCAAAAGAACTGAAATCTCAAACACACCAAGCAATTTTTGGCAAAGCCCCAGTTTCAATGTTGGCATGTTTCCCGAAAAGGTTTTAACCTATAAAAGCAAAAATTTTGAGACTTTATATTTTTATAAACATTATTCATTTCATGGGGAAAAATGCAGAAATGAAGTCCTTTAAGATACTAATAAGGCCACAGATGCATTGCGGGAAATACTAGTAATTTCTAGCTAATTATGGCTAGGATTTTTTTTTTTTTTTTTTGATAAGAAGCAAAATAAAATGCAAAGATATAAATCAGAACTTTATGATTTTCATATGGATATTTCTTTTTTTTTTGTAACCTTATTACATTCAGTCCTCAAAAATGGGCTTGAATTTTCTTTCTCTTGCCTATGAGGAAAATTCACATATCTGGAATGCAACATTTTCCGTGCTTCAGCATTTTTGCCCGAAGGCACAGAAGTTCACCTATCAGATGGAAAAATTGGGAAGGAATTCCCTGACATTTCCAGAAATTTCAATAATTTGAGATTTTTCCTAAAATTTCCCCCACCATTTTAGGTGATTTTCATTTTCCCTAACAAATCAAGGTTTTCCATGTTTTCCAGGTGTGTGGCAACCCTGTTAGACCTTTGAGCAATTCAGATAAGTTTTGAAATTAAAATAATTCTAAGGAAAATAATAATAATGATAATAATGTAAATAAAAAAACAGAAACAAATTAATTTTCAACTATATTTGCAAAAAGGATGGCGTTTACAACTTTAAAATGAGAAAAATCACTTCATTTTAGAAAATACCTGAATACAGACATCTCTTTTGTTGTCATTTAACATTTACTGGCAGAGACCGTTAAAATATTACTTGAAGTAAAAATTCAAACGGAAGTAAATCTAGATAAAGAATGCACTTAAAGGAATAAATGGCATACTAAAAGTAAATCAATCATGTTAACATACCAGGTTAACCAAAAACTTAATAAGATTTAACTAAAATTAGAAATTAAATTATTTACAATGCTTTATTTTTTCATTAAATTTTGATGCTACTCCATTGTGGCAAAGTGTAATAACTATGTTCCCTTGTAAGTGCTGAATGAAAATGTTGCAAGAGGCAATTTTGCAATGCTTTTCCTTTGCAATTAACATTTTAATTACTAATACAGCCTTTTTCGAATCATGGGACACAAACTGAAGGTAGTATGAAATTGAACTAATAAGATACTTTATAAGAATCATTAAGTAACCTAATAATGGAAATATAAGTAATTAAAAAAAAACACTTGTTGCCAAATTTAAACTGGTTATGACTAGTTTCTACAACTTGCATGGCAAAAAGCTAGTTTCTGCCAGCAGAAAGCCAACTCTGATTCTAAACTCATGCTTCGAAAAAATTAATTGAAACCCAGTTTAAGAAGAACAAAACATGTAAGTGACTGACCAGTTTGCAAAGCTATAACTACAGTGGAATCTGTCTGAATATTCTCTAATATTAACATCCTGATATACGGAACATATTTTGATGGTAAATTAATATTTTCACCTTGAAGTGACAGTAGGATACCTTAGTGTTTCCCCAAGAGCAAAAAAGAGGCAGGATGCTTCTAGATGAAAGGGCCATGGGCGGATTTATGGGGGGGCAGAGGGGGGCAATGCCTCCCCAGTTTTGGGAGGACTTTATGTAGTAACAACACATTTTCCAAAATTAAAAAAAAAATGATTTTTTCTTTTTTGAATAGTTCAGAAGGGCATGGGTGGATTTATAGGAGGGGGGGGGGGGCTTAGGGGGCAATGCCTCCAGCTTTGGGATATCTTTATATAGTAACAACACATCTTCCAGAATCTTAAAACAAAAAAATCATGACTTTTTCTTTTTTGTATAGTTCAATGAAAATGAAGAGAAAAGCGAATGTCCTTTTCTGATGGAAGAAAAGAAGAAGAAAAAAAAAGAACATTAAACACATATAGTACAGCTGTCACTGGAGTAGATTAATTGACCTTTTGAGAAATTCTAAAAAACATGGTTTTTTTTCCCTTCTCTCTCTCTCTTTTTTCTAAGAGAAAAATCGCAACTGAATAAATTTCAGTTATCTGAGTATTCTTATTAAATGAATCTTTTTACTTAGAGGGTGAGTACAATTTTACTTACTTTATAAATACTGTTTAAAAAGTAAGGTAAGTCATAATCATCTAAGTCTAAGTGAGTCCGTCCTTGTCATTATTGAAATCCAAATAATTTAGTCATCAAAAGTTTTGGAAAAATTTACTGAAATTTTATATTGAAATCTATAAAAACTTAACAAAGATTGGTAAAATCGTAAAAATCTTTTAACTGTAAAAACTGATGCATTTTCGTAAAAATTACAAAAAAATCAAGAAAAAATTTGCAGGTAAGAGTGAATTACAAACAGGGCCGAATTTGCCTATAAGATAAACAAGCTATTGCCTAGGGCCCCTGCTTTGAAGTGGGTCCCTAACTCCTAAAAAAATTCATGATTCGTTCCTTAAAAAATGGAAATGGCTTGAAAAAACTAATTTCATATTTAAGTGCTTGAAAACCTTGAATATTTGGAAACGTGTGGCTACAAACCTTAAATTTTAAAATTCCTAACAAATGGTAGAGGGGAAGGAATGCCAAAATATGTCTAATTCAGCTCCTTGCCACATCCTGTATTAAAAATGTAAAAATCATGGTTCTCACATTTGTAACATATTATTTGAAATTTTTGTGACTCACATGTTTCATATCTTGCTATTTATTCCACTGTTGCCAGATTGGGGGAAATTTCCCCATTTTGGGGAAATCTAGTGCTCTCTGGGGAAATTTTGGGGAAATGGGTTTTGAGGGGAATTCTTTGGGCAAAAATTTTTTCCTTGGGGAAAACCTGGGGGAAAAATATTTTTTTCGTATTTAAATTTGCGTCTTGACATCTGGTAGTTATATTGTTTGTATCAAACAGCGTTGGTTTAGCTTTGCTCAACTTTATGGAATTCGCATTTCGCATTATGTGGAACATTATGCTACGGAATTCCCATTAATGTTCTGCGTGAGTAACTAGTTTGATACGTGAAACAAGCAGAAATAAGTGTGATGAAGAATGTTCTTAGATAAATATATACAAAAATCATAGTTTAAATGTACATACAGAAGCAGAGTAAGTAAATGCGAGTAGAAAGAAAATATTTGGTTATTTCTTATCTTTCAGTCTGGCGATTGTATTTATGACTAGTGGCACCTGCAGGGCTTTGCCTGCAGTAGAAAATTAAAAGGTATTTTGGTCCCCTGTATATTTACAAATAATGCATGATGAATTTCTCGCCAATTGGTTTGCCCACGTCACGGTTCCACATTATGATAACTTGATAATTTAGTCGTTCATCTTATGAAATTTTGCTCGGGAAAATGTTTGTAAAATTGGAATAGAAAAAGAACAAAATCGAATTTTCGAAAAACTGCTTAAAGGTGCACACTAATTCTTTGCCAAATTTCATGAAAATCGGTCGGACGATCTAGGTGCTATGCGCGTCACAGAGATCCTGACAGAGAGAGAGAGAGAGATCTGGACAGAGAGCCTTTCAGCTTTATTATTAGTAAAAATTAAAAAAAAGATAAAAGATTAAAAAGACAAAAAAAAAGCGAAAATGGGAAGAAAAAAAAGTTGGGGAATTTTATAAGAAAATTTGGCTATTTGGGGGAAAAAAAATTTTTTTCAAGAGACAAAAATATCAGAGGAAGTCTACTCATTTTATGAAAATATTAGTGGAAAAATAATTTTTGAATTTGGGGAATTTTGATAGAAAACATCGCTTTTTGGGGAAAAGTTGGAAGGGAATTGGGGAAATCTGGATTTGACCATCTGGCAACACTGATTTATTCAATCCCGAATACAGTATTTTGGAAATTCTTTTGTATTGATTGCTTTTATCTTACTTCTTCTGCATATTGTCTATTTGTTCAGCACGGAAAAAAATACACACTACTTCTATTTCTTTTCGTTTTCTTCCATTTGCAACTGAAGAAAAGTTGTTGTCATGAGAAATCTATGATTTTTTTCCTTTTAAATTTAAAATAGCTATTTCTCACAAAGTTAGAACAGGACTGTAAAAATTTATTATCAAGTACTGAAATATCAGAGACTGGAAAGTACAAATGAAGTGCGTTAAATAATTTTAATTGTTCTAGAGTCCTTGAAAATAATTAGATAAGTCTTTAAAAATCCTAAGCAAAGTGGGCTCCAATTACTTCTACTGCATATTGTTAATCTGTTTAGCCAGGAAAAAAAAAAGGTATACTATTTCTATTCCTTTTCGTTTTCTGCACTACTTATAATTAAAAAAAAGGTTGTTGTAATGAGAAATCTATATTTATTTTTTCTTTCAAACTTAAAATGGCTATTTCTTACAAAGTTTGAACAATACTGTACAACTGTATAATATAGTTATCAATTTCTATGTTTATCCAATTAACCTTTATAAGGCTTCAAAATGCAGAATTTTATATCCGTTTTACAAAATTTCCTCCGGGGGAAAATCCCCCGGCCCCCTAAAATTGGAGATCTTCTATTTCCCACTTAAAAGGGAGCCCTGCGTCACTCTCTTGATACCAGCTCCCTCTCTTAAGGTCAATTCAAAAAGGACAGCATGAAAACACATTAATGAAAACGACACACAAAAAAGTAAAGCATGAACTTATGCATCACAGGAAACAGACAAAAACATGGGAGTGGAGGGGGGTGCAATAAAAATGTTGCTAAATAAAAATCCTGCTCCCCCAGGAACTCAGTCCTAAATCCGTCTATGGAAAGGGCATTTTAATTCTATAATAAAAGGGCGATTCTTGATAGAAATTTTGTAGTACAATGCTCAAAAATATTAGGGGAGCAAAGAGTTTTAACTTAACTACACATCCATGTCCTTTT
Source organism: Uloborus diversus (assembly GCF_026930045.1). Classification (NCBI taxonomy): domain Eukaryota; kingdom Metazoa; phylum Arthropoda; class Arachnida; order Araneae; family Uloboridae; genus Uloborus; species Uloborus diversus. Next base: position 219,109,369 of record NC_072732.1, read on the forward strand.
CAATGTTCCAAAGAACTAAAGCTCTCATGCACTTCCTGTATTACATTTTGTTATATGTGAACTCTCCATTTTATGCCCATGTAACTCTGTCGCTCGGCAGTCTCTTCGCATTTTTTTTTGCTCCCCTACTTTTTTTGAGCAGTGTAGAAAAAGTATTTCTCAATAGTAATTATTTTTTTTATAGTTACAATTGTAATTATTTTTTAAATAACTACTAAGAATATTTTTAATGTTTAGTGCAGAAGTTTTATGTTAAAAACATAGAAAATTCAGGTATATATTCAAACTAAATTATAAGGGAAACCAGGGAAATAAGTTTCATGGTCAAAAAAACAAACAAACTTGTATCTATGACAAGTTTTGTCAAAACTTCAAAGGGGCAAAAAGAGAACATTGATAAATGCAAAAATAAGGGGGGGAGGGCAGAGCGCAGTGCCCTCTTAAAAAAGCCTGGGGGAAACACTAGATGTCTTACTGTTGTTCAGAAGCGATGATATGCATTATTCCATCTCCCTCTTAAATTAACACCCCTATAATCTAAAAACTTTTGCTCGGTCCCACGAGTGTTCAGTTTAGAGAAAGTCGACTCTACAAAAGAAAAAAAAAGAGCAAAAAAAAAAATCTTTCTAGCTGCACGGAAGATGTCAGTCATGCACTTTTGATACACAAGAGGCCAGGTATCCCAGTGACAGTGGAATGATGACAGTTAGTACTAGAGCGAGGTTAAGCAATTTTCTAGTTAGAGTACCATGGGATTTTTGGTTTCTCAGGAGCTCTTCCTGTTCTGCCAGTTTGCGCCGATGCTCCTCTTTCTCCCTCTGGAGAGCCTCCTGCTCTTGCCTGAGCCTCTCGCGTTCCTTGCGGATAGCCTCCTGAAACAGATGGCAGCAAAAAACAAGTCAGGAATATGATTTTATGATTATTTTGAAATTTAAAAATGTATATAAGAATTAATAGTGAGTCATTTTATCAATAAATAAATTATTATCTTTTAGACATATAAATAAAAAGAGAATGTACAATGATTTAAGATATCTTTAAGCAAGCTAAGTTAACTTTGCACCACTTCATATTTTTTGGTATGGTACAACTTTGTTCATCCGGACTAGTATTCTACCATTTAATTTTATTCTTTTGGTCTAAAATTGTACAATTTTTATTAAAATACTCTCTTTCATGTCTTATTTTTCACATGATGCAAAGTGGCAGAATAATTTTGAACGAGATGAAAAATTCATTTTGTATGCATAACTCTCAGATTTGAATGAGTGAATCAAATACTTAAATAAATAGGATCTTAACCCTACTACTTCAGGAATATTGATTCACAACACTGTTTATTAAACAAAAAAATAGAAAATTATGCTCTCAAAAAGGAAAATCCATTCATTTTAACACTCATAATGTTATTGCCAAGATAAATTTCTACTCAACTATATTGGTAGTTGAGTAGAAAACTAAATCGGCAATAACATTAGTACATAGTATCAACTATGAGCTTCACTGTTTGCATCTAAAATTTTGCAGATTTCAATCACGTGCATATTTTAGGTTGGTTGTTAACTGATTAATTATAAGTTACATAGTTTTATAAGATAATAAAGTTAGTTTGTATTACAGAAAGAACTTATTAATCCTCTTCTATTTTAATAGTTTTTCACAATGTTATATTGCCGACAAAAAGAGAACTAAAATAGAAATTTTAAAATGATTTCTGTGCTGTCCTTTAATTTTTAGATCATAAAGATTTATTTCACTTTTAAAGTTATAATATTTAATATTTATAAAAACCAACTTAAAATAGAAATTTTTAAATTATTTCTGAGAAATCTTTTAAGTTTTAGATCATATAGATTCATTAAAATTTACACTATTAGTTTTGAGTTAAATCATGTTTTTTCAAATCATTTGGCTAAAAATTGATTTAAAATTTACCCTATAAATCAATGATTTTTAGAACATACAACCCGACTTTATGCACTAATAAATATGACTTGGATCTATCACATCTTGAAATTTGTCAATAGAGTATAGTATATTGCGAATGTGCTGCAAAACATCAGGAGGCCCATTGGCAATACCAGATTTAATGTTTCATTAGCATCTGATTTCTGACTTCGAACAAATAGGCCTGCAAAGGGTGATACCTTATGTCACATACCAACGGAAACCATCCGTCTGTTAAGGCAAATGATATTTGGTTATATGGTTGACAGAAATGCAGAGACTCATTGGTGGCCAGATCTTATGATCTTATATTGTTGCCATGAGATATCTTTTCTCAGGAATTTTATTATGTCCAAGATTTGTTGATAAACCATAAGAGATTCTTAAACTGAAAGCATAAATTTAAAGTGTTACTGCTGCAATGGAATGACTTTCTTGGAAAAAGCCTTTTCAAGTTTAAGTAAAGATAGGTCCACTCCACACAGTTGCGGCAGTCATTGGTGTTCAATAATTTATCTGAAACGACCTAACGTAAACACACCAGTACTGGCCACTTCAAGGTTTGTATTTGAAAAAATAGGATTCCAGGTCTCCCAAGGGATTCATAAGTGCATCAAACGTCTAGGAGGTATGCACATTTGAATCCATTGGAAAACCTGGAATCCTAATTTTTCAAATATAAACCTTGAAGTGGCCACTACTGAAGCACTGCCGGTGTGTATACCTTACTTTTTCAACTACAAAATAAACCGAACTTTTAATTATTCATGCTAATTAACTACTTAACAGTTTTGCCTGAACCCAGTTCAGTACAAGTCCAGCAAAAACTGTTGAATTTTACAAATTAAATTTGACATTTCCAATGGGCCACCTGTCACACTAACACAACAACATAGCATCGATTCAAATTCACCTTCTTTTTCAAAGGCTTCGGGGGAGGGATCGGCTTGGGCGGCTTGATCGTCTGAGCCTCTCCTTCGGTTTTCTCGCCAGGGGGCGCTATCGGCACGTTATCGGACAGAACGGAATTCCCATCACCACCACCGGGGGAAGCACTAGAGTTCGACTCGAGAGGATCAGAAGAGAGAGAAGGAGCGGGAGAAGGGAAATGTGTCACAGCAGAGAGCAGAGGTGCAGAGAGATCAGCCACAGAAGGAGATTCCTGCGAAGAAAAATCAACTTTTGCCAACTCGTCCAAGGAAATTTTGAGGAGAGATCTTTTAGGGAACTAGACATTGAACAAAAAAAAGTCAACCCAAAGAAGCATGCCGTTTTCGCAGAGGGAGAAACAAACAGTTTAAGGATTAATCCCAGTAACATGCAAGATTTCCCAATGTGTATAAATCAGGAAGATTTAATGGTAAAAACAGCATTAATTGTGTGTGTGTGTAACTTTTTCATACCTAATGGAAGAAGACATGCATAATATTCTAGGCAGTTACAATTTGGCATTTGATGATGATGAAACAGCAATAAAAAGAAGAAATAGTGTAAATGCTGAATCACAGGGAAATGTTTATACAATTTTCAAACATTTTAGTTAACTTATTTGAAAGAGAAAAATTATTTTTCATTAAAATAATTATATATAAGAGCACAGTTTACTAACATTACTGTATCATTAGATGTTATTTTGAGATATAGGCAATCATTAGGGATACATTGAAAGTGTGGATAGGCAATCGTTAGGATTACATTGAAAGTGTAACAAATATTAAATATGTATGAAAGCTTCCACTTAAAAAGTAAATGAAGTGAATAAGTAATTTAAAAAAATGCAATCCTTGAGTATTGAGAAGTTGAGTGGATTAGAACATACCTCTTGTCTCTTGATGTACTCTGCACGCTCTAGTATAAGTTGTTTTTCCTTAGTGAACAGGTGGTCTTCTTCCAAACGTTTCCTTTCTTCTTGTAGGTCAAGAATGCGATCTTCCTCGCAATTCGTCTGCCTCGAGTCGTTGGGGAGCATGCTGGGTAATTCTGAAAAGACATTACCTGACTTTAGGTCATTCAGCAATTTTTTAATGCTTAAAAAACTACGTGATGAGGTTAATTTTCACAAGAAAAGATACAGTGTAAAATTTCTAGACTTTTTTGAAACACCATGGTCACACAAACACTCAAGAGAATTTTCCTATTTAAGAAACAGATAAAGATACTCAAAACAACTAAAAAAAATCAGCAATGACTCTGAAAAAAATCCATATGCTTTGCAGTTGATTGCACCTTTTCAAGATACTTTGGGCATTCTCCTAAGACTAGAGTAAAGCTCTAGATGAACTGCCACCAGTCGCCAACGGGCGATCATTTCATTAAAATGGCTACCAAAGAATAAAGTTCTAGTCTCCATGAGCGACGACCATGTGTTTCTTTGTTGAAAATAATATCGTGTTACAACATGTTTCCAATCTTATCCCATCTTACCCCTGTCATCCAGCATATCAGTCGACAGCACCTAGCCAGTGTACTGTTTGACCATTGATTACATGGAAAGGCTAATATCCGGTTCGTAGGTGGAAATGGACCTATCTATTAGTTTATAGGGGTGTTAGTTGATTTGCTACAGATGTGGTTTTTTGCATCTCTATTATTTAGCTTTAGTTTTGTAAAAATGAAAATTTGCTCACAGCAACATTTTTTTAATCTAAAGTGTATTTGATCTATTTTCTTACGGCAAAAATTAATTGATTTATTTATTCACAACAAAGTTTTGAGCTTACCATTTAGCTTTAATGTTCCTGAACCAAATGAAAATATTTTCTTTTTTATTTGTTGTTTCCATGGTAACTATTTTTGTTTTCCCATATTTTATTTCTGAGAATGCAATAAATGAATAAGGCACTAGTGACATTATAAAACGCGTGCATCAAAATCCCATCGTTATTTTCCCTTCTCCCGTGCTAGATTCATTCAGATGGAATAGTCTTTACTTGGCAGACTGCCAAATTACATCCGCGGTCAAACAGTAATTCAGAAAAAATGTAAGTAGAGAGATTTCATTTGAGCATTTGTGCAGAAGCATAATCTTTTTATTTGTTGTTAATATTACCATCAGTGAATAGGTTATTTACTTTCTGTACTGGCGCAGAGTCTTAGCGTATTTAGTTTTTGAAAGAATGGCTACCAAAAGTGCATTAGTGGCTACCAACATTTGTGACTTTGGTAGCCAGTAACTACAATTCAGAATTTCTAGTCCAGTACTTACCTACATAGATACATGCAAACAATATTAGAAAATCTGGACAACCACATTTTTTTTTTCAAAATTTTGAAAGCACATATATATTCAAAGTTTTACATGACAAAATCAAAAATAGGGAGCAATTTGGAAAACTTAAATAAAGTTTCAGCCAAACAGGATTAAGTACACTTCACTAATACTTAACTCATTTGAGAAAAAGAATCAGGCAATTTTTTTTAAATTAAAAAATGATAAAGGAGTATGTTTCAAAAACATCATGTTACGAAAGTATTGTAAACAATAAGGCCATCTCAAAGGTGGTAATGCTCAAACAGGAAATCCCAGTTGCAAAATCAGAAGAAAAATGAGACAAATGGATTTTTAAAGCTTCAAATTCCAACTCCTTTATTATAAAATCCGACTCTGATTCCCTGACTCTGCAAACCTGGATCCTGGGGCCTTAACTCAGCGCTGCCAACTCTAATTTAAGAAACTGGAAGCTAAGGTGTTTGGTACAACATGATATCTAACTCTCATTCAGTTGCCTTTTGTGTTTTCTATTACACAACATGTGAATCTGAGATATATATTCTTACAGAAATTTCTCACAAGATGCTTTGTGCCAGAAGAAAAAGTATAAAATACATTTTTTTTGCCTCTATGCAGCCTGTTGAGGCCATATTACCAACAAAACAGTACAAGCAAATGAAAATATTCACCAGAATGGATGCCATAAAGCAGTCTCCGCCTCTCTTCAGACTCCAGTGTCTCGATGATTTCCCGCTCTTTCTGCATTATCTCTTTCTCTTCGAGCGTGAGTCTTTCGACGGTGGCGTTTTCCAGCTTCTTCCTGCTCTCCCTGTCCAATTCCATTTCAGCCTTGAGAATCTCTTCTAGAGCGAGAGGGGGTGGCACTGAAGATTCATCTGCATGGAATAATCACAAATGCTTTAATTTCTTCAAAAACTGACATAAGTACTTTTAGATGAAAAAACTTAAGTTTCACTTAAGTCGCATTAAGGTTGATATGAATAAATAAAGCATTAGACTATCGAAAAGAATAGGCTCCTCCTCAGAAACATACATATCGAGAATAACACTCATGCATTAATCTGGTTCCAGTAATTTCTTATCTAAGTAAATAATTAGTGAAATGCATCAATCAAATTTACTATCTTATCTCAGTTCTCGTGCTTACTTTCAGATACCGGGTCTGATCCAAATATTTTCAGGAGATACAATGAAAAGATTTTCAGCATAAGGTGTTACTAATAATATAGGCATTTAATTTTAATAGGTAGAGCTATTTTGCTTCTTTATTGCAAAAATAGCATTTACAAAATACTGGTTAAGGGGCTGTCCACAAATGAAGTCGCACTTTGAAGAGGGTTCATGAAATTGTAGCAAAAGGAGCAATAAGAAGCATGACCTCATGCATTTTTTAAAAATGAAAATGTTTATGAAACATAACGTGACATGTAACAAAAAGGGGTAGAGGGTAGTGCAGTATTACACTTTATGATAAAGGGGGAGGGGGTCACAAATGTTGAAAAAAAGCATAAAATCATTTATGGACCCCCTCTTATAGAAAATTTAGTCTTAAGTACAAAAAGGATTATTTAGTACTGGACAAAAAAAAAGGGTTGGGATAAAATGGATGATTTTATACCAGAGTGAACCAACCATCAACCATATTATTTATTTTTTAATCAGGAAGAAGATTCAAAGTTAGATTAATGTAGAAAAATAGACATAAAACAAAATTGTATTTTATAAAACTAGAAAGGCAGTACTACCAAGTAATATTTGACATGTTTATATTTAATTAAAGACAGAAAGCAACATTTGCAGCATATTTACATGTTAAAGTTCGACTTTATAAAATCACATAATTCGCTCTGGCATAAGGCTATCTAAATGTTCATAGGTAACAAAAATACACTGAATTAAAGTGTTGTAAACAATTTTTTCTTCTATGAAATCTTTTTCCATCCAAGTTTTAAAATGCAAATGCAGGTTAGTTTTTGTTCAAAACAGATGAAGCACTGAAAGTTAAGGGAACAGTGAATAGAGATCACTGTATTCATTTGAACGATGTTCACTGCCCAGACGTCCCTATCCCCAAAATTGCTACTTCTTCGATACTGTACACCATGTACTTGAAAAATGAAATATTATTTAATGTCAGACAGTAAGAACTGGGATTCTAGCCCTGTACTATTCACCACTAAGGCATAATTTATTGGAATTTCTTTAGAGGAATTAAGAAATTTATTTGCATATTATTGGATAAGACAACCAAAAGATTTTGTCCCTAGAGTTGTTTAACATGGAGGCAGGCATTGATAATATGAGTGAAATAAGATTTCTATGCAGCAGTTTCGTTTTACATTAAGCTATTGTTCGATTTCAACCTGTGTTTGAGATTTGTTCCACTAGTTTTGAATTTTTGGGCATGAAATGTTTTGGAGATGAAATGGAGAGAGAAATTTAATTTATAAAAGAGCTGCACAAAGAAATATTTGAATCTGAGAAGCAAAAGGAAAGAAAACATATATATATATATATATATATATATATATATATATATATATATATATATATATATGTATATATATATATATATATATATATATATATATATATATATATATATATATCAGGGGCGGCAAACAGGGGGGTCAAGAGGGGGCGGTTGCACCCCCAAATTTTTTGAGCAGAATGATAGAAAATGGGTGAATTTAATTTATGTAAGTCGGAAATCAATGTTCATTAAAGGAAATCTCGCTGGATCTCAGCAACTATTTGATGAAACTCGACACATTCTCAGACTAGAAAAAGTGTTTTTTGTTATTTGGATGATTACTTAGAAATTCATGAAGTATTTTTGGCTTTTTCAGAACAAAGAAAACTGATAGAGAACCATGGTTAATTTTAACTAAGGAAGACATTGCCTCATATAGGCTAAATATTTCACACTTGTGTGCCCAATGTAACGATGGTATATCCAATATGAGAGGCTCATGAAAAGTGGTGTGGCAGCATGGTTTTCACAAGAAAATTCCTTGATATTTTACATTCACTTTTACGCTCATTTTTTAAGTGTAAATTTATTTAATGAGTGTTCATCGCTTTCTTCTGTTAGAAACACGTTTCAGCTGCTCAATACATTATAATGCTTTTATAGGAACTTCTTAAAAATGCATGTGATTATTGAATAAAAAAAGACATATCAACCAAATACCTTTTATGGGGCTCTATAATTATGCAATCGCCGATTAACACAAGATAATAATCTTCAAGAGTTGAAACGATAAAAACATTTCTCTATAACTTCAAAGCAGTGTTTTGACGACTGGAAGAATTATTGCAAAACAATTCTTTCAATGGAGAAAAAGCTCATGCCCTTTAGCATGTATGACTTCGTTTAAATTTTTATCCAATTTGTTTGCATTAGGAAAAGGTTTTTGAAAAATGCTTTACTCTATCAAAATCTATATCTTCAATCCGCTACTCGACTATTCAAACCACAGTTCAATCTACAATTGATCTGTGCACTGTACTACCACAGTTAAATCTACAATTGAAACTGAAAATAGTTTTTTTATAGATGTATATTTGTATAATCAATCGTGAAATTTTTCAAAAAAAATCTTCCTCCGAGCCAAGTTAAAAGAGGCACAAAAAAAAAAAAAAGTGACAAAAATTTACATGATGATGTGAAGTCAAATATTGATTTTTGAAAATTTTGTATGAAGTAATAGATTCAGTTTCGAATGAAATTGACACAAGATTTGATGATAATTATTTTTCTGTATGGTTGGCCGGGATTATGGTTATTTGGATTGGATTTTGAAAACGAAAAATAAAATGTTTCAACTGTGAGTAAAATTTTTAGCATGAGGCAAGAAAAATTACAACAATATACCGACAGAATGGTTTTCACATCCAGAGACTGCAGTTTCGTCTTTGTTATGGACTCATAAGTCTGGATTAGTGAATAACAGAGTTGGAGGCAGATGATATCTCATTGAAGCTGAGAGTGCCGGCATGACTAGATTATTCAATGATGAAAAGTTTAAGCTCCTCACAGTTTTTGAAATAGCCTGGGTGATTTTGAAGAGCAAGATATAAAAAGTGTTTTCATACCTAGCTTTGTGTTACTTCAATTATTTTTTAACTATTACAATCAGCTCAGCTAGTAGAGAAAGATTTTTTTTTTATGTCTCAGGAGGTTAGAGAAATATTTTCAAAGCACAAAGGGAGAAAAAAAAAACCTTTTCCATTTAGCTGAACTGGCAAAACAGCACGACATTGGGCACTGATAGATTGGTAACACGATTCCATGCACTTCCGAATTCCGAAAATCATGCATTATAACTTTTCCAAAAGGTATAAAAACTTTAGTAGTGAAATGTTTTGTATGATAACTTTTAAGTCAATGAATCAAAATTTTAATTGTTTCTAAACACTAATTTTATTCATACTAAAACGATTTTATGACAACTTCTTGTTAGCTAATGTGTGTTTGGTTTCGCTTTGGAGTTATACATATTTAAGAAACTCGATCCCCCAAATGAAATGGTGAAATGCCGCCCCTGATATATATATATATATATATATATATATATATATATATATATATATATATATATAAATGATAATAAAAAATAAATATTTCAACTCATTTGCTTTTTTCACACAGAATCAAATAATAATTTGAGAAAATATTCAAAGAAAAAGGTGTATTCTATAAATCATATAAATGAATTTAAAAAAAATATTTTAAAAACTTGTAATAATCAGCACACTAAAACAAAGTTATTTGCAACATATTTACGTCTATCAGCTAGCAATTTAACACTTATCAATCAATTTATGATATGTGGTATAGTGGTTGAAATATTCAATACAAGAAAATAAACCTCCAATATGATGAACTAAAGAAAGTTACTATTACAATCTTCAACGTAGAGCAATTTAGAACAAATATTTTTTTACATACCACATACAATATTTTCATCGGTGTTTTCAATTCCCAAGAAATTTGAGCGCCTTTTATGAATTTCTTTCTTGATTCTTTTTGTTGAGTTGACTCTCTTCAGGGAATTAGGCTGGAAAAAAAAGTAAAGGACAATGTAACAAATAATTAGGAAATAACATTGGGGTAAGAGAACAATGAACAAATCTTAGTCTGAAATGTACTCATATTATAAAAAATCTGAAACATCTATCATAGATGCCAATGCAAAAGATTTTTGAATAGCACAAAAAATACCCCTTAAATAATCAAATTCATTAATTTTCTTCAATGTGCAGTTTATGGCAAACATTTTTCCCAATAAAGTTAGGGCAAAGTAAATCTAGTGTCAGATCAGGAGCGGAAGAAGATTCAAATTTTTCCCAAGGATAGTTGTTTAATCTGCTTAAAATAATACAACACAAAACAAATTCAAATTAAAAAATGTAAAATAAGGCCGAGATATCTTGGAAAAGATATTTTTGACCGAAATTATCTAACCTTTTTCATTAAAAACATATTTTGATTTTTTTTTACTGTACACCCCCTTTCCTTCCCCCAAGAATTGATGGTTGAGGCAATATTAATTTTTAAACTTTCATTTAAAAAATTTATAGCATGCATTTATAGTTAGTATGTACTTATAGTTGTTCAAAACAAAAAGGCTAAGTTCTGGATAAAGTGGTGTTACAAAGTATTTAAAATGTGTCCACAGGTCACTGAGGAAAATTTAATTTTCAGGTCCACTGTTCGTCTTTTCATGCTGTGACAAACAAACTGAACTAGCAACATACTTTGCGCACTTCTGAACAAATAAGTGTCATACACAATAGTTTCAATTGGAATATTGAGATGTAAACAAAAGAACAAGACCAAGTAAAAAAAGTGTCAGTTGGTTTAAGAACTTCCTCTTTTTCTGCGGAAATTCAGTATAAATAATTGAAAATTTTTAGGATATTTAGAACAATGTTCAAAGTATTGGGATTTAAAGGAGTTTTTAAAAATTAGGAATTTGGGGAAAATTAGGACAACTTTGGCCCTTGATAGGAGCATAGGAGTTTGAAATTTCATCGAAAATTTTAGGAATATTCTGTGAAAAACTGCAAGTTAACTCTCAGTATCAAATCTGTGAGAAAAACTTCTTTTATACAAGAGATAAATAAATAAATAATTATTTTAATGAATTAAAAAAAAAATCAACATTATAAAGCATTTTTTTGTGACTATTACAAAACTTCAGAAGCTCAAAAAACTTTTCTACAAAAACTAAGAGGTCTATTAGGATCACAAAAATACGCACATGATTCATTTTTGCAATAACATTAATTTCATTATTTATTTTATTATTTTATCAAATTGGCAGTCTGATGTCATAGTTTGAAATATTTATCACACACTAAAAAGGTGAAAAAAATACTTTAAAGTGAAATAAACTTCCATACTCACTTTTTGTATTTCATTAGAACTTATGGGAGGGGGAGGAGGTTTTTCTTTGGGAGGTTCAGCTAAACGGGGAGGAGCAGTTAGTAGATGTTCCACACTTTTTATTTGTTGAATCTAAGGAATTTGAAGCATTGCAAGATTAATAAAAATTACAGATCATATAAACAATAAAATTCAATAAATTATAAATGAAGACATCTGCAAATTTAAGATAAAATGAAAAAAATAACATTTTTGTCTATAAAATCAATTTTTTGAAGATCATTTAATGTTTATAAGAACACTTAAGGAGAAAATATTAAAGAGAGAATAATGTACTATCTAAGCAAAAAGAAAAAAAATTAAAATGACAAAACATAAAACAAAAATAAATTTTTATAGTGTATGAAAACCTTTTCTGAAAATATATTGCCTTTACTTAAAGATGTGAAAATACCTAAAACTACTATTGTTTGATACTAAAGGATTGTGATAAGAGTAATTGAAACTTAGTTCATGATGCCTTTTAAAATGAAAACAAAAATATTTTTTTAATAAATATTTATTCTTTTCAAAGACCTCCCTGAATTTGTACAGCAATGAACTAAATGTTCAATGAATTAAGAAACAATGTATTTGTGTTCAAGTTGAGACAGGGTTGGCCGAATTGGACCCAATTGGGTTGGACCCAATGGGTTTTTTTTTTTTTTTGAAAAAACCCACTTAAAAAAACCCATTATTTAACCCACTTTTGGGTTTTTTTAAATTTTCTGAGAAGTTTTTGAAAAAAAATAATTAATTTAAATACTTTCCCAATTTAAACTTCTTTTTTATTTGTTCTTCACCACCACAGACAATGAACATAAAAAATGAACTTTGAACTTTAATAGTATTTCTTAATTCTTAACGGCATTAAAAAAATACGTCAAAGATTTTAAATAAATGTATTTAACTTTTTTCTTTAACTGGTCAATAAATAACTCAAATTATATTGATCAAGTCCTGTCACGTCTGATTTTCTCAATATTTGTAGATTGTACAGAGGAAACTAATCTAGTTAAAAGGCTTTCACGTGAATTAGTTTCTGTTAACCAACACGTCACAAATCTCGAATAAACACAAGGTATATTTTTTAGAAATAATCAGATTTTTCAAACGGTCGACAGAAAACAGAACGGGTACAGTATTTTCATTATCTTATGAAAAGTTTAGTATTTCTTACTCTGTACACAGAAATAGAAAAACGGGCAACATAAAATTCAAAGAAATGTCTTGATTAAGCTGGAATTTCGTAAAAAGGGATTTAAACTACTTGAGGTTCTACAGTAGTTTTGCATAACAAAATGAAATACAATAAAGTAAAATGCAAAGAAAAAATGTAGTAATTAAAAACAAACAATAGATTTTATCACTTGAGAAGTAACTTTGCCTTAACTGTTGGTAATAATGAAAATTAAAAAACCTCAAACTTCACCATTCTTGGGTTTTTTCGTCTTTTATACTTCTCTTCAGAAAACGCTAAATTTTAACTAGTTTTCCAGCTTTTTTTACCCGAAGACACTTTTTACACTTTGTCCATATACTTACGCTACAATATGCTACAAGTACCCCACATTTTCCCTAAAAAAGACAAAAAAAAACCACATTTATTTTAAAAACCCAACTTTGGTTGGGTTTTTTTGGGTTTTATTTACAAAAAACCCTGGGTCTATGGGCTTTTTTGAAAAAACCTGGGTTTTTGCCAACCCTGAGTTGAGACAAAAGAGGTTTAGAGGCTCATGGTATGTCAAAGCCATAAACCTATTGACATACCATGAGCCTCTAAACCGTTGACATATCTATTTACATTGTGTTCAAATACGTTATGAAAAAAGCAGTAATGATTTCGATTCATTAATTACTTTTTAGGGAAATATTTAAAATATTACTTTCTTTCATTGCTCTTGAAACTAATTGGTAAATTGTATGCCCCACTAAGAGCCTTATTCCTGGCCAGTTGGTGATTTTCATTGACACCCAAACAATTTCAGAAATGTTTTGAACCCCAAATCTTCAGCATGACATCGCCTCAAAATTGTAGTCTGTATCTGCCCTGTGACCATGACACATCTGGGATAAATTACAAAGTCTAACAGTACATGAAATAATGTCTCAGAGACATCCAGGGTCGGATTTGGAAGTATGGAGGCCCGCCCCTAATCAGGGTTCGAAAAGATCATCATATTTTCGAAAATATTCGATATTTTGATATATATATACAGTCGGACCTCCATATATCGAAGTAGCAAATTGCTGGCAAAAAATTCGATATATAGAGATTTTTTCGATATATAGAAACAATTTTTCTATGTAATGAACATAGAAATTGGCTGGGATTTCGATATATAGAAAATTTCGATATGTGGAAGTTTAATATATGGAGGTTCGACTATATATATATCCGATATTTTCGATAAGCACTTTAATAGTAAATACATCCTGAAGTTACTGCTATTTATTTTTTATATTATTATTATTATTATTTATAGGGGAGAAAGAACGTAACATTTGCTAACCCGTAAAAGTTAGGATGTTTTGTAAAAATTTTATTGTGGGGGTCCCTTTGTTGTGGAGGCCCCAGGGCAGTAGCCCCACCTGCCCTCCCCTAAATCCGGCCCTGGAGACATCAAAGTCTCTCCCAGCATACCAAGGGATTAATTGATATAGAACCATACCTCAGCTGCAAGTTCTTTAGCACGTTCCTCTTCTTCCAGCTGCTCCAGAATCAACTTTTCCATTTCTTCGGCCACTTTCTCTACAGGAACAACCTCCTGTTTGGAGAGGAGGGGATTTCTTTCACCGCTGCCTATAGAATCTTCATTCCCTCTGCTTGGAAGTTCCTGATTAGAATTATTCGTGGGATGAGATTCGAAAATGATGTTGATTGATTCTTTGCCAATAGAGATTGATTCTTCAATATGTGTTGTTTGTTTTTGACTTGATGTCTGTAAAAAAATAATAGTACCACATGAGTTACAACTCTATGTAAAGAATTAGGACACTGCTATGAATCAGACTGATGTATAATTTAAATTAGGTGAAGTTATTCTTTAGCTACATTTTCTTTCAATACATTTCAAATTATATTTAATTAAACATCCACTGAGGGTCGTAAGCTGTTGACTCAAATAAAAGTAACAGGGCTCTTTTTAAGCGTAAGATGAGAGCTAAAAATCAACAAAATAATTAGAATCTTCCATTTAACTCTTCTCTAAAACAGCCTTCACCTAAATATTTTCTATTTTTCTGAATTCATTTGCGATAAAACTTTACTACCAGATTTCCAAACAATCAACGTAAATTGCGGGTAGCCTCTATGCATTTTTTTTTTTTTTTTGGACACCTGAATTTTGAGCTTTATCTCAGAAAGTTTGAAAAAAAGTGGAATCATTATTTATTTTCAAAGCTACTCTGTTAGATTACAATTTTAATAATTCATGGCACAACATGGAACAGAAAATTAATATTCACTTTCCTTTGGCTAATTTAGATTAAACATTAATTACTATTATCTTATCTTTTTTTTTATTTTAAACTTTGCACTACTTTAACAAATTACAGTAACTACTTTTAACTTTCACATTACAATTTAACATAATCATGGTACAGTATGAAAAATTTGCTCAGTCATGTTTAATACTCCCTACTACTATTTTTCGGCAAGGTTTTTTTTTTCTTAAATTTGCAATGCATTTACGTATAAATTACAATACCTCCTCATTCAAATTTAGTAAAATCCAAAATATTAAATAAGATTAGTTAAACAAAAACTTTCAAACATGCAAAAATAACAAAACTACAAACGAACATAAATAAAGCTCATAGATCATAAAGCAAAAATTTCAAATGATTTGTATGTCTTTTCAGCTTTCTCTTGTGCATCCGCACCTAAGGAAGCTGTGTAAGGGATAATTTTTTTATGAGCGAAATATTTATTCATTTTGGAAAGGAAAAAAAAATGGAAAACAAGTTAATAACACAAAGGACACAAAATGATTAAAAATGGCTCAAAATCTGCGAAATTAAGCCTTTTCAAACATATTAAAATTTCTGCTTGAATTAGAAAAAAAAAATGAATAATATTTATAGTGAATAACTTTTTTACACACTTTCAAAATCATTGACAGATGAGCAAGTTCTTTTGAAACAGACAAGTATTCCAGTACTTCATAAATGAGATTTATAAATATACTGCTGCATACCATTAGGACTGGGACCAACACAAGTTTCATTCACATACAGTTAATTGAAAACATGTGGTATGGTTTGCTGAATCTCTCAGCAACCATAAAACCAGTAATAGATACAATAAATCTTTTTAAAGATCACTAATGCTAACATCGACTTGACTCTACTCTAGTTGTTTAATTTACCAGAAAGCATAATTGTTAAGAAAGCACCAAAATCAAACAGCAAATGGGGGATGAAAATCGGTTTTCTTAGCCACACAAGTTAGCAATGAAAAATGCAAACCCATGCAAAAGCCACTCATGATTTTAAAATCTGCATAAGATCACCTTCTTCTTTGAAGATTTGTTCTTTGCTTTCTGTTTACAGACAGACACACCTTGAACATCAACCGGCATCTCTTTCACTTCGTCGCTACAAGGACTGCTCGAATTCGAATTCAAATCTGGTCCTTTTTCAGAGGAATTGAATATAACGCAAGGGACATATTCGCTTCCTATACTGGTGATTGGGCTCCGTTTGCTGTCAGCTGTGTCAGACTCCTTTTGATTCTCTTGATTTTTTGAAAAAACTGTGGGGGTCACTAATTTTGCTCCTGTTTTTCTCTGTTTTGGTACAACATGCTTAGAACTTTTTATATGTACAGGGTCCTCTTTCTTTGAATCAGTCAGTTCATTGGTGGGCGACTTAGTAGCAGATTGTGAGAGTTCAGAGGACATAATTTTGTTCAGCAAAGGATCAGATATCTTGATGGACATTTTATTATCGTTGCAGAGAGATAGTTCGGTTCGTCTCGGATGACAGTCGGTCGATCGAGGGTGAACTTCACCTTTTATTTCTGAGGAACTACAATCATTTACTGCTTTGTTGGAACTACCATGAGGAATGTTATTAAGTAAAGGACTAGAATTTTTCTCAATCTCCTCTTTGTCAGAAAGCTTTTCATCATTCCGACTCCTGACATTTTGGGCCTCGGGATTGGATGTAGAACTTTCTATTTCCGAGGAAGGTGAATGGCCGTCACATTTTGCTTTGGGTTTCAACTTAACTTTTAATTTCACTTTTTCTTCCCCAAAATTTTGAACAAGAAGAGGTTTTCTGACGATTTCTGCAGAATTCGGATCAAGTGAACTCATGGAATCGTTTTTAGAAGATTCTTTATTTTTTTTCTTGATAAAACGTTTTATAGTCACTTCTGGAATTGGACTTTTGTCTCTGTTCTTATCTAGTATTTTATCCTTTACAGCTAAAGCAGATGATGTTTCACAATCGTTTGGTTTTAGAGACAAAGGGATTAAAGTCTTTTTAGATGGGCTTTGAAGGGAATTTTCCTGTGTTTGAAAATATACAATTATATATAGAGAATTACATTACATGATATTGTAGAAAAGAACATGTTCACAAAAAGGGATTTAATTGGAAATATCGAAAAACTACAGCATATTTATTATAATATTTAGCTGAGAAAAAGTATCTAGTACAATTTATTTATTTTTTTCGCATTGGGATGCACTGGCACATTCGGTACAGAAACCATTCTGCTTAATACTACAATGCTAAGGGCATAAGTAGTGAATCTGATGAATGTTTTTAAGATGTTTCTATGCAAGTATACTAAAGCGATAATTGCATAAATTTATGTTTTAAGATTGAATTTTGAAAAAAAAAAAAGTAAAATAACACACCAGAGCTGTATATTAAGAGATGCTTTGAATTAATCAAATGAAAAAAATAAATTGCCTTTGAAGAGCTAAAATATTTCTAGCTAAAATAAAAGCCATGGTTATTAAAATACAAAAGACAGTTTTTGAAAAATTAAGTTAAATTTTATAAAATATTTAAAGCTGCATCCCCGGTTCAATCAACAGTTAGAAGTAACCTTGAAACCAAATATTTAAAAAGAATATCACTTAGTAAAAAACCATTTTATGCCTATATAATAAAAAAAAACAAATTTAAAACCCAGTTAGTATTTTTTAAAGCCAAATTCAAAAATGCAATTCTTTTTGATAGTTTAAATTTCTATTAGCATTAAAAAATAGATATAATGAAATAACAAAAAATGTTCACTACTGATAAGTAAAATTTAAAATATTTACACCTATATTCCAAAAAACAAAATGAGACTGAAAAATTATTTTTTTATTTATAAATTTAAATATTTAAAACCTTCTAATAGAATTGCTATGTAAATAAAGGATAGAATTCTAAAACAAATTTTATTAAGAATATAATTTTCAGCTCAAAAAGCTTAAGAAGTATTTTATAGCCTGGGCGATTCTCAAAAAAATGTCCTGCGTGTAACGCTAAGTTATTTTCCTCCCTAGCTAACCAAAGCCTTCAAAAAATAACGCTGTTGGGAGAATAATACATGCTTTGATATACTTTCAAGGCATAACAGTCAATCCCATATTTAATAAATAGTTACTTGAATAAAATAAAAAACTTAGCGTTATGCACGGGACATTTTTTCGAGAATCGCCCGCCTGCTCCCAAACTTAAAAAAACACCTGTAATATTTAATCTCACAAATTAAACTTTTCAGTTCTTTGAAACATGTTTAAGAGCAAATAAATGTTAATCAACTTCATAAACAATAATAAAAAAAACCCACAATTTTTTTTTTCCTTTTTTATTTTTTACTTTCAACAATTTCAGTTTGAGAAAGCATTCTTTTAATTAAAAAAAAAGTAACATACTTGATTACTGACTGAAGTTGTGCTGCTTAAAGCTTGCGTACTGCACACAGAAATTGGGGATTTCCCGCATTCTTCGAAATCGTCGACATACATTTCGTTTTCCGATTCTATGCTCCTCTCGCCATTCTTGGATACTTCCTGGACAAGTTTTGGAGAATTCATCGGGCTGTCGGGTCCGCGAAGGGGCGAGATGACATCTGTGTTGCCATTCTTGACAACTTCTATGTGGCCATTTTGAATTTCATTTGTAGATGCATAACCATTGGTCATTCCGTTTTGATGCATGTGACTATTTTCATTAGAGGCTATAAAATTGAAAAAGTATTTCATTGTAGAGCCAATGGGAAACAAAAGATATTTTTAAATCATGTTGCAAAAAAAATAAATAAATCAAAAGTGAAATAGAAACATTTAATGCGGAACTTACAGTAAAATTAATAAATACAATGATCAATTCTGAAAATATCTTTAATGAAAGATACATAAGAATTAACAATTAAGGAAATATTTAGCAGGAAGTTAACACCCCTAAGCCAGGGCTAAGCAAAATGACGTGCAATATACCAGGCAGCCCGGTTATCACATCCAGAGACTGCAGTTTCGTTCTCATTAGAACTCCTCACTCAGGAATAGTGAATAACAGAGCCCGAGGCAGATGTCATCTCATTGAAGCCGAGAGTGCCAACCAACTGGTGGGTAAGTGAATTTATCTCACCAGCGAATGTCTGCAGCATGGTACGGTTTGAGTTGTGAATTGAAGGCAAAGCTTGGTATTTAGCAGTAAGTTACCGCCCTTAAGCCAGGGCTAAAGCAGAACTACATGCAATCTACCAGACAGTCTAGTTATATCCATGATATGTGATAACCGCGCTGACCGGTTCATTGCATGTACTTAAGGAAATAGTCTTAAAGCAAAGCTTGAGTATTTAGCAGTAAGTTACCGCCCTTAAGCCAGGGCTAAAGCAGAACTACGTGCAATATACCAGACAGCCCAGTTATATATCCATGATATGTGATAACCCTCTGTCCGGTATATTGCACATAGTTAAGGAAATAGTCTTAAAGCAACTTGAATTTTTTGCAAGAAATGATGCAGGATATTTCTGACCTACACAGAAACATTTCTTAAATTAGAATAATGTACGAGAAGCTAATTTATTGCATTTTTAATTACAGGAAAGAGGGAAATGGGAAGTTACTCATAAATTCCATGATAAGTAGGAAATTTAAACAAATGCCTGACAAATCTTGTGCCTGTAATAGTATGCTGAAGTTCAACTTGTTATATAAAGGTCACTTCACTGACCACAGAGATGAGATTTTTACATATCACAGCCCCATGTACGTTTTTCAAACAACGTAACCAACTTGAATTTTCTAATTGGAGTCATTTTCACTAACCTTAGTCTAGCCTTAGATATTGATAATTAACACCAGCTTCTCTTTTGACAGTTAACAATTCAATCAATAACAACTGTCAAAGTAATTGCATACATTTCTCAAAAAAAAAAAAAAAAATGCATTCATAAAAATGAACAATGATCAAAATTAACAAGCAATGGAAAATGTCACATTTCCATGCACTGAACAAAAACGAGCATAAAACTACTTAGAGTTTGAAAAGTCATAGATTTTTATTTCATGCAAATTGAAAATATTACTGCCCAACCTAGGTATTCAGTTAGTTTGTTGTGAGCTGTAGCCCACAGGATTGCAACGAGCATTAACAATTGTGTTATTTTATTTCATATTTATCTTATTTAATATTTTAAAACTTGCTAAGTGAGATAGTTACTCAAAAAATATGTTTCAAGCTAATTAGCCAGCATTCTCAAATGACATATTAAATACCCAATATAGGACCAGGGCTCAGGGATTTCACTGTGGGTAAACAAAATGCAAACCAAGTAAAATATTTCAAAGGAACAATTATTATTTCCCTTCAAACCGCAGCTACCAGAAAACTTTTGATTGAAGCATACTTCTCACAAATACCCTTTTTCAAAAAGCTATGATCATATACCCCTCTAGACCAAATGTACCTCTTTTAAGTCATTTCAATAAAATTATTCAAAGTTTCACTTTTCGGAAAAAAATAAATACATCACAGAAAATAATTTAATGGAAAGAATAGACAATAAACAATTTTTAATTCCTGATTAATCCAACTCACTACTAATGTAAAAAATATGCAAGATTGAGATTGATAATCTCGTTAAAAATAAAGAAATTTAGTTTCAACTAGCTATAGATGGGAAATATAGTTACAACCCTTGAAAAATTGAGGGTGGAACTTAGTGGGTATTAAACTTCAAAAAAACAAAAATCTTGGAGATAAGCTAATGAAAGGCAGCAGAATGGACCATCAAGGACATACAAAAATCAGGGTCCTAACACTTCTTTTTAAAAATTACAACAAGAAAGAAATTTCCAATAGCTTGGGACATGCATGACTTGAACTTGGACAATGACATGCAGGATTTGGAATCTTTGTCTAGAGACAAACAAGCAACCAAGTATGTGATGCTCACATTTACTCCGTCTCCAAATGTTGAGTTCCACGCATTCTCTCAGTTTCCCTTTCTTCAAGACTGCATTGATCTCCGAAAGCTTTCTGAATCGAGTGCAGGTGCCGTTGATCGACTCGATACGATCTCCCACGCGGAGACCGGAAGCTTGAGCCAAGCTTCCTAAAAATTGGAAAATATAACAATGTTTGCTGCAAATATTGCTCTGCAACAACAGGGCGAAAATAAAAACTTTGCTTTGGACCTTTTTTTTTCAGTTATTCTCTTGAAATTCTATAAAATTCATGTTTAATCTTTTGGCTTGAGCTGGTACCAAACAGCATAATTTACAAATAAACCAAACAATGCAAAACACTAAACCTTAAACCAAATAAACTTCATAACTGTTGTCCTTAAAAGAGAAGACATTTCCCAGTAAATTTTATATGCAGAAAATTGCTAATTTAGTTTTTGCGAGCAATGCTCAATCTGAAATAAAGCAGAGTAGGCAACTGCCTAAGCTTGCAAGTTTCAATTTTTTTATTTTTTAAAGTAAAAATACCAAAGGCTTTTTTATAGGTACAGTAAGCGGCGCTTAATGTGATCACTTTGGGACAGATACAATTTGATAATAATAACCGAAACGAATCCAGGAGATATAGAGTTGGTTTGTTTTCAATTAAGATTTTATTTTTGCAACCGTAAATTAAAATTACAATGACTTACCTAAACACGATTTTAAATTATAAATTACTAATTTAGCAGAATGCAAATATCTTAATCATAAAAGGGAAAACTAAAATATGCAACTTTGAAACACATGGTAATAGGTGATATAAAATATGACCATTTACTTGCGCATCCTCTTTCTTTACATTTGTAGACCACAGTTTCCAAGCAGATTCAATTACCAGCATGGTTTCCCTTGCTTAAGTTTTCATTTAGCTTATCGCTTTGTTTTCAATCTCGTCTTGATTCTTTAGGAACTTACAAAGTAATGTCTGAGAAATTTTTAGCTCTGCTGCATTTCTTTGACTCAGCATGGGCAAATTGTCGAAGCGTTTTAAAATGTTAATTTTCTCCCTGACAGTTAAATCACGGCACTCTTCCTTCCAGAATCTACATTAATTCTAAGTGGGAGGAGCTTACCACCTGCAACCATGCAAATTTGAAAACAATTTGAAAGTTTATGAAAAAACAATAACAATAACCGAAGACACTGATTGCAATATCCGACTTTTAACAAGTGTTAGTATACAAGAGTCTCTGGACTTCGTGATTCTGATAACATTAAGTAAATGATAACATTAACCGTGATCATATTAAGCGGCACCTACTGTATATCCTTTTCTTAGTTTAAATAATACTTATTTTCATCCAACTCAAGGAAACGGAATATTTTCAGAGACTTGACCGAAATAAACCAGTTGAAGAAGTATCGCAAAAGAAGTGGCATAAAGATGCAGAGCGAATTAGGTTAGATTTCAAAATCAGAATACATTTGCTTCATTTAAAAGGGGGTGTCACAGCTTTGCAAAACAAACTGGCCCCATTTCCAAAATTTATTTTTCCAGTCAAAATTTTACCACTACCCCAGTTACTACATGGTGGACCATTTATATAATAGATGAAAGTTTAACTTTTTTAACAATTAATTATTTTTTCCATACATTTTCTGTTGTATATCAAGAATTAATTTTTCATTTTGTGAGTTTTTGCCAGTTTCTGCCACAAAGTGGCAGAAAGTGGTTTTTGCCATGCCGGTTTTAACCGGTTTCTACCAGTGGTTTTAACCACCTTGGCAAAAACTTGCCAACCCTGAGTAATAGTGAAAGAATAGAAGTAATGTAGTTATTCTTATATAACTAATTGACATATTTATGCAAAAAAGATGAAATCATTTGACATTCATTCATAGGGAGCTTTTCTCTAATCAAGAACATAGATTTTAATGAATGAATACAGCATTTTAACAATAAAAAATAAAGATATTTACTTAAGTACACAAGTTAACTCCATTTCAAATGATTTCAGTATGTAACGGAAAAAAATCTTACATTTATTTTGTAACAAACAACTTTGATATGCAAGAAAAAAAAAAAGAAATATAAAAGCAATTACTTAACTTCAAAATATATAAAAGAAGAATACAAGTTGGAAAAGAAAATAAAAGAATCACTTACGTCTGAGGAAAAGAAAATCTTTATAATCTGCGGTGACAAAAAATAGTATAACGGCAAAAAACAAAGTTTTTTTTTTAATTGAAAGTTCAATTTTAGCAATTAAATTAAAAACGCGAAGAAGTAATAACTTTTAAGCTTTTATAGTATTATTTCAAAAACCTAAGATTTCTTCTGGAAATTGTGATTACAGTATGCTAATTACTTCAAGACAACGGAATAAAGGCAAAGGAGCTAAGGCATTAATGAAGGCTTCCTCTTTGCCTGTATGGTTGTTTATTTTACGTAGCATTGAAAGCGTAAAAGACAATTTCAAACTAGGTAAAATAAACAACATAACAAACACAGAAGCAATCTTAGGAAGTTCATCCTGTGGGGAATAAGTAAGATTCAATACTTTGACGTTGAGGAAAAAAGATACACAAAAATATGCGGCAGTATATAATCGTACCTCATTAATTTTACCTTTTTTTTTTGAACAGATAATTGGCGGAAAACGCGTAGAGAATTAGAGTACTTAATTTTGTAAAGCAAAAAAAATTTTTTTTTTCTTCATAAAATCAATTTTCCCTGATTTTTTGTTATTTTTTCAAAATTCCCTGATTTTTCCCTGATTAATAAAGTTCCCTGACTTTTCCCTGATCTCCCTGATCTGTCGCCACCCTGGTATGTTAAATCTTTAAAAACCAATTTTTTTTAAAAAAAAAAACTGATTTTTTACATAATTAATCACAGAAAATTTTCTAATAAACTCATAAGAAAATGAATGCACAGATTTTTAGAGATGATTATAGTGATGGTTTAACAAAAAATAATTTTTTACTTAGTAAAAAAATAAAAAAAGCCTTAGAGATTTCAAAAAATTGAAATTTTCTTCAATTTTTTGAATTTTTTAAAAAAGTAGGCAAG